>NW_021822576.1:557915-633729 GCF_901001165.1 Salmo trutta
CTCTCTCCCTTCTCCTTTCCCTCTCTCTCTCCCGTCCCTCCTCCTCCGTTCCCTCTCTCTCTCCTCTCTTCCCTCTCTCCTCCCTCCCGTCCGGTACCCATCCCCTCCCTCTCGTCTCTTCCCTTCTCCTTCTCCCTTCTCCAGATTAGGTCCTAGATCGTCAGATAGAACGTATAGAGATTGTGTGAGTGTTGTAATGTTAGCTCTCCTAAGGGATTAGGCATCCTTACAGGGACTCCTCTGACTTCTCAAACACTCCCCAAGGCTGCAGAACACACACACACACACACACACACACACACACACACACACACACACACAGCTCTGACCCCCCACACCTGCCCTTTGACCCCTCTTTAGTTTCTAACCTACTCAGCCCATCAGTCTGTCAGCTAACTCGTGTGTGTGTGTGTGTGTGTGTGTGTGTGTGTGTGTGTGGTCAGATGGGCCAGTCCGATTCCCCATCATTAGGCTCAGAGTGCTGCTGTTGTCCTGCCAACAAGGGTGTCAGTCCAAACTATTGTCAAGGGGCCGAGTCAGGCTAATGAGTCTTAAGACCCTTCATCTCTGATTGGCCAATACAGAAACCAATAGACGCACATTCAATATACACACACACACACACACACACAGATACATACACACACAGATACACACACACACACACACACACACACACACATACAGATACATACAGACTCGATACACACACACACACACACACACACAGAGATACATACAGACTCGATACAGTCTGAGATTTCATACCAACTACCATCATATAAATGTTACATTATTTACACCTGAATGTTATTTAAACGTTATGTCACTGTAAAAGTACCACAAGACACAAGGATCAATAATTAGTTATAAAAAGTAAGTGATACTGTCAAGTCGATATTTGGGAAATAATCATTTTTAATTGTAACATACATTGTTGATTGTACATTAAAATATGTTATTGATTCTTAACATTGCCAACCATTTTTATTTAGGAAAAAAAGCTCCCTTCTGTGATTAGGAGGCTTGTTCAACGTTATGATCTCAAATCGGCGACAGAGTATTGGCACCACCAGGTGGTCATCAACAGTATTACAGCCTCCTCAGAGAGATACAGGGTATTGGCACCACTTAGTGGTCAACAACAGTATTACACCCTCAGAGATACAGGGTATTGGTACCACCTAGTGGTTGTCGACAGAATTACAGCCTCAGAGAGATACAGGGTATTGGTACCTCCTAGTGGTCATCAAAAGTATTACAGCCTCCTCAGAGAGATACAGGGTATTGGCACCACCTAGTGGTTGTCGACAGAATTACAGCCTCAGAGAGATACAGGGTATTGGCACCACCTAGTGGTCATCAACAGTATTACAGCCACCATCAGAGAGATACAGGGTATTGGTACCACCTAGTGGTCATCAACAGTATTACAGCCACCATCAGAGAGATACAGGGTATTGGTACCACCTAGTGGTCATCAACAGTATTACAACCTCCTCAGAGAGATACAGGGTATTGGTACCACCTAGTGGTCATCAACAGTATTACAGCCTCCTCAGAGAAATAAAGGCTATTTGTACCACCTAGTGGTCATCAACAGTATTACAGCCACCCTCAGAGAGATACAGGGTATTGGTACCACCTAGTGGTCATCAACAGTATTACAGCCACCCTCAGAGAGATACAGGGTATTGGCACCACCTAGTGGTCATCAACAGTATTACAACCTCAGAGCGATACAGGGTATTGGTACCACCTAGTGGTCATCAACAGTATTACAGCCTCAGAGAGATACAGGGTATTGGCACCACCTAGTGGTCATCAACAGTATTACAACCTCAGAGCGATACAGGGTATTGGTACCACCTAGTGGTCATCAACAGTATTACAGCCTCAGAGAGATGCAGGGTATTGGCACCACTTAGTGGTCATCAACAGTATTACACCCTCAGTACCACCTAGTGGTCATCAACAGTATTACAGCCTCAGAGCGATGCAGGGTATTGGCACCACCTAGTGGTCATCAACAGTATTACAGCCACCCCGAGAGATGCAGGGTATTGGCACCACCTAGTGGTCATCAACAGTATTACAGCCACCCTGAGACATACAGGGTATTGGTACCACCTAGTGGTCATCAACAGTATTACAACCTCAGAGAGATACAGAGTATTGGTACCACCTAGTGGTCATCAACAGTATTACAACCTCAGAGAGATACAGAGTATTGGTACCACCTAGTGGTCATCAACAGTATTACAACCTCAGAGATATACAGGGTATTGGCACCACCTAGTGGTCATCAACAGTATTACAGCCTCCTCAGAGATATACAGGGTATTGGCACCACCTAGTGGTCATCAACAGTATTACAGCCTCCTCAGAGATATACAGGGTATTGGCACCACCTAGTGGTCATCAACAGTATTACAGCCTCCTCAGAGAAATAAAGGGTATTGGCACCACCTCAAATCAAATAAAATTTTATTTGTCACATGCGCCGCATACAACAGGTGTAGATCTTACAGTGAAATGCTTATTTACAAGCCCTTAACCAACAATGCTGTTTTAATAAAAAAATAAAAAATAACAGTAACAAATAATTAAAGAGCAGCAGTAAAATAACAATGTGGAGGCTATATACAGGGGGTACCAGTACAGAGTCAATGTGGAGGCTATATACAGGGGGTACCGGTTCAGAGTCAATGTGGAGGCTATATGCAGGGGGTACCGGTACAGAGTCAATGTGGAGACTATATACATGGGGTACCGGTACAGAGTCAATGTGGAGACTATATACAGGGGGGTACCGGTACAGAGTCAATGTGTGGGGTTACGGTTAATTGAGGTAATATGTACATGTAGGTAGAGTTGAAGTGACTATGCACAGATAATAAACAGAGAGTAGCAGCAGTGTGGAGGGGGGGGCATTGCAAATAGTGTCGGTAGCCAATTGATTAGCTGTTCAGAAGTCTTATGGCTTGGGGGTAGAAGCTGTTAAGAAGTCTTTTGGACCTAGACTTGGCACTCCGGTACCGCTTGCCGTGTGGTAGCAGAGAGAACAATCTATATGACTGGGGTGGCTGGAGTTTTTGACAATTTTCAGGTCCTTCCTCTGACACTGCCTGGTATTGTGGTCCTGGATGGCAGGAAGCTTAGCCCCAGTGATGTACTGGGCCATACGCACTACCCTCTGTAGCACATTGCGGTCGGAGGCTGAGCAGTTGCCATACCAGGCAGTGATGCAACCAGTCAGGATGCTCTCGATGGTGCAGCTGTAGAACCTTCTGAGGACCTATGCCAAATCTTTTCAGTCTCCTGAGGGGGAAAAGGTTTTGTCGTGCCATCTTCACGACTGTCTTGGTGTGTTTGGACCATGATAGTTTGCTGGTGTTTTGGACACCAAGGAACTTGAAGCTCTCAACCTGCTCCACTACAGCCCCGTCGACGAGAATGAGGGCATGCTCGGTCCTCCTTTCCCTGTAGTCCACAATCATCTCCTTTGTCTTGATCACGTTGAGGGAGGTGTTGTTGTCCTGGCACCACACGGCCAGGTCTCTGCCCCCCTCTCTATAGGCTTAATTTAGCTCATCACGTCGGCTACGGAGAGCGTGATCACACAGTCATCCGGAACAGCTGGTGCTCTCATGCAGGCCTCAGTGTTGCTTGCCCCGAAGCGAGAATAGAAGTGATTTAGCTCGTCTGGTAGGCTCGTGTCACTGGGCAACTCGCGGCTGTGCTTCCCTTTGTAGTCTGTAATAGTTTGCCAGCCCTGCCACATCAGACGCGCGTCGGAGCCGGTGTAGTATGATTCAATCTTAGCCCTGTATTGACGCTTTGCCTGTTTGATGGTTCGTCGCAGGGCATAGTGGGATTTCTTGTAAGCTTCCTGGTTAGAGTCCCGCTCCTTGAAAGTGGCAGTTCTAGCCTTTAGCTCAGTGCGAATGTTGCCTGTAATCCATGGCTTCTGGTTGGGGTATGTACGTACAGTCACTGTGGGGACGACATCATCGATGCACTTATTGATAAAGCCAGTGACTGATGTGGTGTACTCCTCAATGCCATCGGAAGAATCCCGGAACATGTTCCAGTCTGTGATAACAAAACAGTCCTGTAGCTTAGCATCTGCTTCATCTGACCACTTCTGTATTGAGCGAGTCACAGGTGCTTCCTGCTTTAGTTTGTGCTTGAAGGCAGGAATCAGGAGGAGAGAATTATGGTCAGATTTGCCAAATGGAGGTCGAGAGAGAGCTTTGTATGTGGAGTAAAGGTGGTCTAGAGTTTTTTTCCATCTGGTTGCACATTTAACATGCTGGTAGAAATGAGGTAAAACGGATTTCAGTTTCCCTGCATTAAAGTCCCCGGCCACTAGGAGCGCCGCCTCTGGATGAGCGTCTTCCTGTTTGCTTATGGCCGTATACAGCTCATTGAGTGTGGTCTTAATACCAGCATCGGTTTGTGTCAGTAAATAGACAGCTACGAAGAATATAGATGAAAACTCTCTTGGTAAATAGTGTGGTCTACAGCTTATCATGAGATACTCTACCTCAGGCCAGCAAAACCTTAAGACTTCTTTAGATTTCATGCACCAGCTGTTGTTAACAAATGTACGGCAACATCTGGCGCCAACAGAGATGGCCGCCTCGCTTCGTGTTCTTAGGAAACCATGCAGTATTTTCTTTTTTGTTTAGGGTTCTTTCTAAGAGGCCAGTTTGGGACAGTGTTCAGGGTTCTTTCTGAGAGGCCAGTTTGGGACAGTGTTCAGGGTTCTCTCTGAGAGGCCAGATTGGGACAGTGTTCAGGGTTCTCTCTGAGAGGCCAGTTTGGGACAGTGTTCAGGGTTCTTTCTGAGAGGCCAGTTTGGGACAGTGTACAGGGTTCTTTCTGAGAGGCCAGTTTGGGACAGTGTTCAGGGTTCTCTCTGAGAGGCCAGTTTGGGACAGTGTTCAGGTTTCTTTCTGAGAGGCCAGTTTGGGACAGTGTTCAGGGTTCTTTCTGAGAGGCCAGTTTGGGACAGTGTCCAGGGTTCTCTCTGAGAGGCCAGTTTGGGACAGTGTTCAGGGTTCTTTCTGAGAGGCCAGTTTGGGACAGTGTTCAGGGTTCTTTCTGAGAGGCCAGATTGGGACAGTGTTCAGGGTTCTTTCTGAGAGGCCAGTTTGGGACAGTGTCCAGGGTTCTCTCTGAGAGGCCAGTTTGGGACAGTGTTCAGGGTTCTTTCTGAGAGGCCAGTTTGGGACAGTGTTCAGGGTTCTTTCTGAGAGGCCAGATTGGGACAGTGTTCAGGGTTCTTTCTGAGAGGCCAGATTGGGACAGTGTTCAGGGTTCTTTCTGAGAGGCCAGATTGGGACAGTGTTCAGGGTTCTTTCTGAGAGGACAGTGTTTAGGGTTCTTTCTGAGAGGCCAGTTTGGGACAGTGTTTAGGGTTCTTTCTGAGAGGCCAGTTTGGGACAGTGTTCAGGGTTCTTTCTGAGGAGGCCAGGTTGGGACAGTGTTCAGGGTTCTCTCTGAGAGGCCAGTTTGGGACAGTGTACAGGGTTCTTTCTGAGAGGCCAGTTTGGACAGTGTTCAGGGTTCTTTCTGAGAGACCAGATTGGGGACAGTGTTCAGGGTTCTTTCTGAGAGGCAGTTTGGGACAGTGTTCAGGGTTCTCTCTGAGAGGGCAGTTTGGGACAGTGTTCAGGGTTCTTTCTGAGAGGCCAGTTTGGGACAGTGTTTAGGGTTCTCTCTGAGAGGCCAGTTTGGGACAGTGTTCAGGGTTCTTTCTGAGAGGCCAGTTTGGGACAGTGTTCAGGGTTCTTTCTGAGAGGCCAGTTTGGGACAGTGTCCAGGGTTCTCTCTGAGAGGCCAGTTTGGGACAGTGTTCAGGGTTCTTTCTGAGAGGCCAGTTTGGGACAGTGTTCAGGGTTCTTTCTGAGAGGCCAGATTGGGACAGTGTTCAGGGTTCTTTCTGAGAGGCCAGATGGGACAGTGTTCAGGGTTCTTTCTGAGAGGCCAGATGGGACAGTGTTTCAGGGTTCTTTCTGAGAGGACAGTGTTTAGGGTTCTTTCTGAGAGGCCAGTTTGGGACAGTGTTTAGGGTTCTTTCTGAGAGGCCAGTTTGGGACAGTGTTCAGGGTTCTTTCTGAGAGGCCAGTTTGGGACAGTGTTCAGGGTTCTCTCTGAGAGGCCAGTTTGGGACAGTGTACAGGGTTCTTTCTGAGAGGCCAGTTTGGGACAGTGTTCAGGGTTCTTTCTGAGAGACCAGATTGGGACAGTGTTCAGGGTTCTTTCTGAGAGGCCAGTTTGGGACAGTGTTCAGGGTTCTCTCTGAGAGGGCAGTTTGGGACAGTGTTCAGGGTTCTTTCTGAGAGGCCAGTTTGGGACAGTGTTTAGGGTTCTCTCTGAGAGGCCAGTTTGGGACAGTGTTCATGGTTCTTTCTGAGAGGCCAGTTTGGGACAGTGTTCAGGGTTCTTTCTGAGAGGCCAGATTGGGACAGTGTTCAGGGTTCTCTCTGAGAGGGCAGTTTGGGACAGTGTTCAGGGTTCTTTCTGAGAGGCCAGATTGGGACAGTGTTCAGGGTTCTTTCTGAGAGGCCAGTTTGACGATGACACGTTGCTTCCTCTCTGGTCTCCTGTTGAACCTCTTCTCTTCACACACAGCTTCCTCTGCCACACACACACACACACACACACACACACACACACACACACACGTTAACATAAATCTTTATTATTTTATTGAATCATTGTTTAACCAGGTGTGTGTACCTGTGTCCGGCTGAGTACAGACTGAGGCCAGGCTGAAGAGAGAGAAGATGATGAAGGCGATGATGATGAAGGTCAACTCCAGACCAGAGAACGGCAGCTCCATCTAAACAAATACACACATTGATTTGACATGAACTATAATGGTAGATAGAGTTGGAGCTAGGAGCCCAAGCATTTCACTACTCCTGCAATAACATCTGATAAATATGTGTAAGTGACCGATTTGATTTGATGATTTGATTTTGTAATACCTTTACTAACTACTCGATGTTACAATACCACCAGTTTTTGCTGGGCAGCAGGTAGCCTAGTGGTTAGAGTGGTGGGGCAGCAGGTAGCCTAGTGGTTAGAGTGGAGGGGCAGCGGGTAGTCTAGTGGTTAGAGTGGAGGGGCAGCGGGTAGTCTAGTGGTTAGAGTGGAGGGACGGCAGGTAGCCTAGTGGTTAGAGTGGAGGGGCGGCAGGTAGCCTAGTGGTTAGAGTGGAGGGGCAGCAGGTAGCCTAGTGGTTAGAGTGGAGGGGCAGCAGGTAGCCTAGTGGTTAGAGTGGAGGGGCAGCAGGTAGCCTAGTGGTTAGAGTGGAGGGGCGGCAGGTAGCCTAGTGGTTAGAGTGGAGGGACGGCAGGTAGCCTAGTGGTTAGAGTGGAGGGGCGGCAGGTAGCCTAGTGGTTAGAGTGGAGGGACGGCAGGTAGCCTAGTGGTTAGAGTGGAGGGACGGCAGGTAGCCTAGTGGTTAGAGTGGAGGGGGCGGCAGGTAGCCTAGTGGTTAGAGTGGAGGGGCGGCAGGTAGCCTAGTGGTTAGAGTGGAGGGACGGCAGGTAGCCTAGTGGTTAGAGTGGAGGGGCGGCAGGTAGCCTAGTGGTTAGAGTGGAGGGACGGCAGGTAGCCTAGTGGTTAGAGTGGAGGGGCTGCAGGTAGCCTAGTGGTTAGAGTGGAGGGGTGGCAGGTAGCCTGCTGGGTAGGAGCGTTGGGACAGTAACCGAAAGGTTGCTGGATTGAATCCCAGAGCCGACAAGGTAAAAATCTGTCATTCTGCCCATCAGCAAGGCAGTTAACCAACAACAACAACAACTGCTCTCGCGTGACGTGGACGTCAATTAAGGCCCCACACCTCTCTGATTCAGAGGAAGACACATTTCAGTCAAATGCATTCAGTTGTACAACTAGCTAGGCATCCCCCAGGGTGGCTGTAATACTGTTGATGACCAATAGGTGGTGCCAATACCCTGTATCTCTCTGAGGCTGTAATACTGTTGATGACCACTAGGTGGTGCCAATACCCTGTATCTCTCTGAGAGTGGCTGTAATACTGTTGATGACCACTAGGTGGTGCCAATAACCTGTATCTCTCTGAGGAGGCTGTAATACTGTTGATGACCACTAGGTGGTGCCAATACCCTGTATCTCTCTGAGAATGGCTGTAATACTGTTGATGACCACTAGGTGGTGCCAATACCCTGTATCTCTCTGAGGCTGTAATATTGTTGATGACCACTAGGTGGTACCAATACTCTGTATCTCTCTGAGGGTGTAATACTGTTGATGACCACTAGGTGGTGCCAATAACCTGTATCTCTCTGAGGGTGGCTGTAATACTGTTGATGACCACTAGGTGGTAGCAATACCCTGTATCTCTCTGAGGCTGTAATACTGTTGATGACCACTAGGTGGTGCCAATACCCTGTATCTCTCTGAGGCTGTAATACTGTTGATGACCACTAGGTGGTACCAATACTCTGTATCTCTCTGAGGGTGGCTGTAAATACTGTTGATGACCACTAGGTGGTGCCAATACATATCAAACATATTTTATCCCATCATGGAGACATTGGCCGTGTCCGAATACCTGTACGTGGGTCCTTGATACACACGGGAAACTGTTGAGCGTAAAAAACCCAGCAGTGGGACAGTTCATGTCTTGATCAGAGCAAGGTGGTCTAACCGCTGAACTGGTATCTAGCCGCTGAGCTGGTATCTAACCGCTGAACTGGTATCTAACCGCTGAACTGGTATCTAACCGCTGAGCTGGTATCTAACCGCTGAACTGGTATCTAACCGCTGAACTGGTATCTAACCGCTGAGCTGGTATCTAACCGCTGAACTGGTATCTAACCGCTGAACTGGTATCTAACTGCTGAACTGGTATCTAATCTAACCGCTGAGCTGGTATCTAATCTAACCGCTGAGCTGGTATCCAACCGCTGAACTGGTATCTAACCGCTGAACTGGTAACTAACCGCTGAACTGCTATCTAACCGCTGAACTGCTATCTAACCGCTGAACTGGTATCTAGCCGCTGAGCTGGTATCTAACCGCTGAACTGCTATCTAACCGCTGAACTGCTATCTAACCGCTGAACTGGTATCTAACCGCTGAGCTGGTATCTAACCGCTGAGCTGGTATCTAACCGCTGAGCTGGTATCTAACCGCTGAACTGGTATCTAACCGCTGAACTGGTATCTAACCGCTGAGCTGGTATCTAACCGCTGAACTGGTATCTAACTGCTGAACTGGTATCTAATCTAACCGCTGAGCTGGTATCTAATCTAACCGCTGAGCTGGTATCCAACCGCTGAACTGGTATCTAACCGCTGAACTGGTATCTAAGCCGCTGAACTGCTATCTAACCGCTGAACTGCTATCTAACCGCTGAACTGCTATCTAACCGCTGAACTGGTATCTAGCCGCTGAGCTGGTATCTAACCGCTGAACTGCTATCTAACCGCTGAACTGCTATCTAACCGCTGAACTGGTATCTAATCGCTGAACTGGTATCTAATCGCTGAGCTGGTATCTAACCGCTGAACTGGTATCTAACCGCTGAACTGGTATCTAACCGCTGAGCTGGTATCTAACCGCTGAGCTGGTATCTGACCGCTGAGCTGGTATCTGACCGCTGAGCTGGTATCTGACCGCTGAACTGGTATCTGACCGCTGAACTGGTATCTGACCGCTGAACTGGTATCTGACCGCTGAACTGGTATCTGACCGCTGAACTGGTATCTGACCGCTGAACTGGTATCTGACCGCTGAACTGGTATCTGACCGCTGAACTGGTATCTGACCGCTGAACTGGTATCTGACCGCTGAACTGGCATCTAACCGCTGAGCTGGTATCTAACCGCTGAACTGGTATCTAACCGCTGAGCTGGTATCTAACCGCTGAGCTGGTATCTAACCGCTGAGCTGGTATCTAACCGCTGAGCTGGTATCTAACCGCTGAGCTGGTATCTAACCGCTGAGCTGGTATCTAACCGCTGAGCTGGTATCTAATCGCCGAGCTGGTATCTAACCGCCGAGCTGGTATCTAACCGCCGAGCTGGTATCTAACCGCCGAGCTGGTATCTAACCGCCGAGCTGGTATCTAACCGCCGAGCTGGTATCTAACCGCCGAGCTGGTATCTAACCGCCGAGCTGGTATCTAACCGCCGAGCTGGTATCTAACCGCTGAGCTGGTATCTAATCTAACCGCTGAACTGGTATCTAACCGCTGAGCTGGTATCTAATCTAACCGCTGAGCTGGTATCTAATCTAACCGCTGAACTGGTATCTAACCGCTGAACTGGTATCTAACCGCTGACCTGGTATCTAACCCCTGAGCTGGTATCTAATCTAACCGCTGAACTGGTATCTAACTGCTGAGCTGGTATCTAACCGCTGAGCTGGTATCTAATCTAACCGCTGAGCTGGTATCTAACCGCTGAGCTGGTATCTAATCTAACCGCTGAGCTGGTATCTAATCTAACCGCTGAACTGGTATCTAACCGCTGACCTGGTATCTAACCCCTGAGCTGGTATCTAATCTAACCGCTGAACTGGTATCTAACTGCTGAGCTGGTATCTAACCGCTGAGCTGGTATCTAATCTAACCGCTGAGCTGGTATCTAACCGCTGAGCTGGTATCTAACCGCTGAGCTGGTATCTAATCTAACCGCTGAACTGGTATCTAATCTAACCGCTGAGCTGGTATCTAACCGCTGAGCTGGTATCTAACCGCTGAGCTGGTATCTAACCGCTGAGCTGGTATCTAACCGCTGAGCTGGTATCTAACCGCTGAGCTGGTATCTAACCGCTGAACTGGTATCTAACCGATGAACTGGTATCTAACCGCTGAACTGGTATCTAACCGCTGAGCTGGTATCTAACCGCTGAGCTGGTATCTAACCGCTGAACTGGTATCTAACTTCAATATTTTCCATATCTTCATATGGATTTATCTGAACAGATTAGGGCAGATACAAATGAACAGTTGTAGCTGTTATTCAATACAACGCTTCGGAGTTTAAACCAGTTTTCGAACGCTATTCGTGATCCAATTTGCTGATTTCCCGTGAATGGTTCTTGGTCCCCCCTTGGCCCCCCCCATTCCTAGGAACGGCCCTGCGTCTCGTAAACCAGGTTGGTTTATGATTGACTTTATCTAAGACTGCTCTTATCTTTAGTTCACCTGGGTATTCCTATTCCAGTGTGTGTGAGACAGAGAGATAGAGGTTACTTCCCTTGCTTTGGCAATTTTAACATATGTTTCCCATGCTAATAAAGCCCTTAAACTGAGTAGAGGTAGAGAGAGAGGTAGAGAGAGAGGTGGAGGGACGGAGGTGGAGGGACGGAGGGAGGTGGAGGGACGGAGGTGGAGGGACAGAGGTGGAGGGACAGAGACAGTTAATTATAATCTTACTTGTTGTGAAAATGAGTCTGATCCAGGTGTGTTTTAGACCAGTAGTTAGTGGAGTAGTCTGATCCAGGTGTGTTTTAGATCAGTAGTTAGTAGAGTAGTCTGATCCAGTAGTTGGTAGAGTAGTCTGATCCAGGTGTGTTTTTAGACCAGTAGTTAGTAGAGTAGTCTGATCCAGTAGTTAGTAGAGTAGGCTGATCCAGGTGTGTTTTTAGACCAGTAGTTAGTAGAGTAGTCTGATCCAGGTGTGTTTTTAGACCAGTAGTTAGTAAAGTAGTCTGATCCAGGTGTGTTTTTAGACCAGTAGTTGGTAGAGTAGTCTGATCCAGTAGTTAGTAGAGTAGTCTGATCCAGGTGTGTTTTTAGACCAGTAGTTAGTAGAGTAGTCTGATCCAGTAGTTAGTAGAGTAGTCTGATCCAGGTGTGTTTTAGACCAGTAGTTAGTAGAGTATTCTGATCCAGTAGTTAGTGGAGTAGTCTGATCCAGTAGTTAGCAGAGTAGTCTGATCCAGGTGTGTTTTAGACCAGTAGTTAGTGGAGTAGTCTGATCCAGTAGTTAGTAGAGTAGTCTGATCCAGTAGTTAGTAGAGTAGTCTGATCCAGTAGTTAGTAGAGTAGTCTGATCCAGGTGTGTTTTAGACCAGTAGTTAGTAGAGTAGTCTGATCCAGGTGTGTTTTAGACCAGTAGTTAGTAGAGTATTCTGATCCAATAGTTAGTAGAGTAGTCTGATCCAGTAGTTAGTAGAGTAGTCTGATCCAGCTGTGTTTTTAGACCAGTAGTTAGTAGAGTAGTCTGATCCAGGTGTGTTTTAGACCAGTAGTTAGTGGAGTAGTCTGATCCAGTAGTTAGTAGAGTAGTCTGATCCAGGTGTGTTTTAGACCAGTAGTTAGTAGAGTATTCTGATCCAGTAGTTAGTAGAGTAGTCTGATCCAGTAGTTAGTAGAGTAGTCTGATCCAGGTGTGTTTTAGACCAGTAGTTAGTAGAGTAGTCTGATCCAGTAGTTAGTTGAGTAGTCTGATCCAGGTGTGTTTTAGACCAGTAGTTAGTAGAGTAGTCTGATCCAGTAGTTAGAAGAGTAGTCTGTGTTAATGTGTTACCGCTGTGAGAGGGAGAGAACAGACACTCCTCTATGCTTGATCCTGGATCCTGAAGCAAAGTACACACCTCCACTAATATAGACTGACCACACCCCTCCTCCACTTATATAGACTCCCTAAGTTCCAGTGTCAAGATCAAAGTTCAGTAAGGTCATATATCAGAAACATAGGCTACAGTATTCACACTGAAATGGGGTTTATAGTATTCACACTGATGTGGAGGCTACAGTATTCACACTGATATGGGGGCTATAGTATCCACACTGATATGGGGTCTATAGTATTCACACTGATATGGAGGCTATAGTATTCACACTGATATGGGGGCTATAGTATTCACACTGATATGGGGGCTATAGTATTCACACTGATATGGCTGCTAGTCTACTGTATTAAACAGGCTATATTATTCACACTGATATGGGGGCTACGGTATTCACACTGATTTGGGGGCTACGGTATTCACACTGATTTGGGGGCTACGGTATTCACACTGATATGGGGGCTACGGTATTCACACTGATTTGGGGGCTACGGTATTCACACTGATTTGGGGGCTACGGTATTCACACTGATTTGGGGGCTACGGTATTCACACTGATTTGGGGGCTACGGTTATCACACTGATTTGGGGGCTACGGTATTCACACTGATTTGGGGGCTACGGTATTCACACTGATTTGGGGGCTACGGTATTCACACTGATTTGGGGGCTACGGTATTCACACTGATTTGGGGGCTACGGTATTCACACTGATTTGGGGGCTACGGCATTCACACTGATTTGGGGGCTACGGTATTCACACTGATATGCGGTCTATCCTACTGTATATATCAGTCTGGACATGGACATGACAAACGTCGTCACTAAGCAATATTAAATTCACGAGACTAATGACGAGGCCTAAACACAGGAAACGGCTTGTTTTAAACAGGCTAACAAGTTGAATTGTTCATTATGGGATAGACGCACCAATCAAAGCAGTGCTTGTGGTTTCTAGCTGCACCAATCAAAGCAGTGCTTGTGGTTTCTAGCTGCACCAATCAAAGCAGTGCTTTTGGTTTCTAGCTGCACCAATCAAAGCAGTGCTTTTGGTTTCAAGCTGCACCAATCAAAGCAGTGCTTTTGGTTTCTAGCTGCTCCAATCAAAGCAGTGCTTGTGGTTTCTAGCTGCACCAATCAAAGCAGTGCTTGTGGTTTCTAGCTGCACCAACCAAAGCAGTGCTTTTGGTTTCTAGCTGCACCAATCAAAGCAGTGCTTGTGGTTTCTAGCTGCACCAATCAAAGCAGTGCTCGTGGTTTCTAGCTGCACCAATCAAAGCAGAGCTCGTGGTTTCTAGCTGCACCAATCAAACCAGTGCTCGTGGTTTCTAGCTGCACCAATCAAAGCAGTGCTCGTGGTTTCTAGCTGCACCAATCAAAATAGTGCTTGTGGTTTCTAGCTGCACCAATCAAAGCAGTGAAGCATGTCGTAAAGCAAGACTTTATTGGTCTAACCAATCGTCTTGAGGCGACGAGGGGAGCAGGATTGAAAAAATGCAATCACATCGTTCCATTATACCATGTGTAAAATGTCATATCTTTTAATACAGACAAACTTAAAATAAATGAAAACGGACATATTATCCAATGGATTATGTATGTTTTCTGGGAGAAAAGTGGAGGTGCAAGAGCATAAGTTCTCATCTCATAGCCCCAGGAAGTAATTCGGGGTTGTAATTTCCCCATCATCTCATAGCCCCAGGAAGTAGTTCGGGGGTTGTAATTTCCCCATCATCTCATAGCCCCAGGAAGTAGTTCGGGGGTTGTAATTTCCCCATCATCTCATAGCCCCAGGAAGTAGTTCGGGGGTTGTAATTTCCCCATCTCATAGCCCCAGGAAGTAGTTCGGGGGTTGTAATTTTCCCATCATCTCAGAGCCCCAGGAAGTAGTTCGGGGTTGTAATTTTCCCATCATCTCATAGCCCCAGGAAGTAGTTCGGGGTTGTAATTTTCCCATCATCTCAGAGCCCCAGGAAGTAGTTCGGGGTTGTAATTTTCCCATCATCTCATAGCCCCAGGAAGTAGTTCGGGGTTGTAATTTTCCCATCATCTCAGAGCCCCAGGAAGTAGTTCTGGGGTTGTAATTTCCCCATCTCATAGTCCCAGGAAGTAGTTCGGGGTTGTAATTTTCCCATCATCTCATAGCCCCAGGAAGTAGTTCGGGGTTGTAATTTTCCCATCATCTCATAGCCCCAGGAAGTAGTTCGGGGGTTGTAATTTTCCCATCATCTCAGAGCCCCAGGAAGTAGTTCGGGGTTGTAATTTTCCCATCATCTCAGAGCCCCAGGAAGTAGTTCGGGGTTGTAATTTTCCCATCATCTCATAGCCCCAGGAAGTAGTTCGGGGGTTGTAATTTCCCCGTCGTCTCATATCCTCAGGAAGTAGTTCGGGGGTTGTAATTTCCCCGTCGTCTCATATCCTCAGGAAGTAGTTCGGGGGTTGTAATTTACCCATCATCTCATAGCCCCAGGAAGTAGTTCTGGGGTTGTAATTTCCCCGTCGTCTCATAGCCCCAGGAAGTAGTTCGGGGGTTTTAATTTTCAGATGTTATAGGTCACATAAACGTGGTTAGCAATGTTATTGGTCCATACACGTGGTTAGCAGATGTTATAGGTCACATACACGTGTTTAGCAGATGTTATTGGTCTGTACACGTGTTTAGCAGATGTTATTGGTCTGTACACGTGTTTAGCAGATGTTATTGGTCTGTACACGTGGTTAGCAGATGTTATTGGTCACATGGTTAGCAGATGTTATTGGTCACATGGTTAGCAGATGTTATTGGTCACGTGGTTAGCAGATGTTATTGGTCCATACACATGGTTAGCAGATGTTATTGGTCACGTGGTTAGCAGATGTTATTGGTCACGTGGTTAGCAGATGTTATTGGTCCATACACATGGTTAGCAGATGTTATTGGTCCATACACGTGGTTAGCAGATGTTATTGGTCTGTACACGTGGTTAGCAGATGTTATTGGTCTGTACACGTGGTTAGCAGATGTTATTGGTCTGTACACGTGGTTAGCAGATGTTATTGGTCCGTACACGTGGTTAGCAGATGTTATTGGTCCGTACACGTGTTTAGCAGATGTTATTGGTCCATACACATGGTTAGCAGATGTTATTGGTCACATGGTTAGCAGATGTTATTGGTCCATACACGTGTTTAGCAGATGTTATTGGTCACATGGTTAGCAGATGTTATTAGACTGTACACGTGTTTAGCAGATGTTATTGGTCACGTGATTAGCAGATGTTATTGGTCACATGGTTAGCAGATGTTATTGGTCTGTACACGTGTTTAGCAGATGTTATTGGTCTGTACACGTGTTTAGCAGATGTTATTGGTCACGTGGTTAGCAGATGTTATTGGTCACATGGTTAGCAGATGTTATTGGTCTGTACACGTGTTTAGCAGATGTTATTGGTCTGTACACGTGTTTAGCAGATGTTATTGGTCTGTACACGTGGTTAGCAGATGTTATTGGTCTGTACACGTGGTTAGCAGATGTTATTGGTCACATGGTTAGCAGATGTTATTGGTCACGTGGTTAGCAGATGTTATTGGTCCATACACATGGTTAGCAGATGTTATTGGTCACATGGTTAGCAGATGTTATTGGTCCATACACATGGTTAGCAGATGTTATTGGTCCATACACGTGGTTAGCAGATGTTATTGGTCTGTACACGTGGTTAGCAGATGTTATTGGTCCGTACACGTGGTTAGCAGATGTTATTGGTCCGTACACGTGGTTAGCAGATGTTATTGGTCCGTACACGTGGTTAGCAGATGTTATTGGTCCGTACACGTGGTTAGCAGATGTTATTGGTCCGTACACGTGGTTAGCAGATGTTATTGGTCCATACACATGGTTAGCAGATGTTATTGGTCACATGGTTAGCAGATGTTATTGGTCACATGGTTAGCAGATGTTATTGGTCCATACACGTGTTTAGCAGATGTTATTGGTCACATGGTTAGCAGATGTTATTAGTCTGTACACGTGTTTAGCAGATGTTATTGGTCACGTGGTTAGCAGATGTTATTGGTCACATGGTTAGCAGATGTTATTGGTCTGTACACGTGTTTAGCAGATGTTATTGGTCTGTACACGTGTTTAGCAGATGTTATTGGTCACGTGGTTAGCAGATGTTATTGGTCACGTGGTTAGCAGATGTTATTGGTCACATGGTTAGCAGATGTTATTGGTCTGTACACGTGTTTAGCAGATGTTATTGGTCTGTACATGTGTTTAGCAGATGTTATTGGTCACGTGGTTAGCAGATGTTATTGGTCACATGGTTAGCAGATGTTATTGGTCACGTGGTTAGCAGATGTTATTGGTCACATGGTTAACAGATGTTATTGGTCACGTGGTTAACAGATGTTATTGGTCACGTGGTTAGCAGATGTTATTGGTCACGTGGTTAGCAGATGTTAATGGTCTGTACACGTGGTTAGCAGATGTTATTGGTCACGTGGTTAGCAGATGTTATTGGTCACGTGGTTAGCAGATGTTATTGGTCACATGGTTAGCAGGTGTTATTGGTCACATGGTTAGCAGATGTTATTGGTCACGTGTTTAGCAGGTGTTATTGGTCACATGGTTAGCAGATGTTATTGGTCACGTGGTTAGCAGATGTTATTGGTCTGTACACGTGGTTAGCAGATGTTATTGGTCACGTGTTTAGCAGATGTTATTGGTCTGTACACGTGGTTAGCAGATGTTATTGGTCACGTGGTTAGCAGATGTTATTGGTCACGTGGTTAGCAGATGTTATTGGTCACATGGTTAACAGATGTTATTGGTCACGTGGTTAGCAGATGTTATTGGTCCATGGTTAGCAGATGTTATTGGTCACAGGGTTTGCAGATGTTATTGGTCCATGGTTAGCAGATTTTATTGGTCCATGGTTAGCAGATGTTATTGGTCTCGTGGTTAGCAGATGTTATTGGTCCATGGTTAGCAGATGTTATTGGTCCATGGTTAGCAGATGTTATTGGTCCATGGTTAGCAGATGTTATTGGTCTCATGGTTAGCAGATGTTATTGGTCCATGTTTAGCAGATGTTATTGGTCTCGTGGTTAGCAGATGTTATTGGTCACAGGGTTTGCAGATGTTATTGGTCTCGTGGTTAGCAGATGTTATTGGTCTCGTGGTTAGCAGATGTTATTGGTCTCGTGGTTAGCAGATGTTATTGGTCACAGGGTTTGCAGATGTTATTGGTCCATGGTTAGCAGATGTTATTGGTCTCGTGGTTAGCAGATGTTATTGGTCTCGTGGTTAGCAGATGTTATTGGTCCATGGTTAGCAGATGTTATTGGTCCATGGTTAGCAGATGTTATTGGTCTCGTGGTTAGCAGATGTTATTGGTCCATGGTTAGCAGATGTTATTGGTCTCGTGGTTAGCAGATGTTATTGGTCTCGTGGTTAGCAGATGTTATTGGTCCATGGTTAGCAGATGTTATTGGTCCATGGTTAGCAGATGTTATTGGTCTCGTGGTTAGCAGATGTTATTGGTCACAGGGTTTGCAGATGTTATTGGTCCATGGTTAGCAGATGTTATTGGTCTCGTGGTTAGCAGATGTTATTGGTCCATGGTTAGCAGATGTTATTGGTCTCGTGGTTAGCAGATGTTATTGGTCCATGGTTAGCAGATGTTATTGGTCTCGTGGTTAGCAGATGTTATTGGTCTCATGGTTAGCAGATGTTATTGGTCTCGTGGTTAGCAGATGTTATTGGTCCGTGGTTAGCAGATGTTATTGGTCTCGTGGTTAGCAGATGTTATTGGTCACAGGGTTAGCAGATGTTATTGGTCCATGGTTAGCAGATGTTATTGGTCTCGTGGTTAGCAGATGTTATTGGTCTCGTGGTTAGCAGATGTTATTGGTCTCGTGGTTAGCAGATGTTATTGGTCTCGTGGTTAGCAGATGTTATTGGTCCATGGTTAGCAGATGTTATTGGTCTCGTGGTTAGCAGATGTTATTGGTCTCATGGTTAGCAGATGTTATTGGTCTCGTGGTTAGCAGATGTTATTGGTCCGTGGTTAGCAGATGTTATTGGTCTCGTGGTTAGCAGATGTTATTGGTCACAGGGTTAGCAGATGTTATTGGTCCATGGTTAGCAGATGTTATTGGTCTCGTGGTTAGCAGATGTTATTGGTCTCGTGGTTAGCAGATGTTATTGGTCTCGTGGTTAGCAGATGTTATTGGTCTCGTGGTTAGCAGATGTTATTGGTCTCGTGGTTAGCAGATGTTATTGGTCTCGTGGTTAGCAGATGTTATTGGTCTCGTGGTTAGCAGATGTTATTGGTCCGTGGTTAGCAGATGTTATTGGTCTCGTGGTTAGCAGATGTTATTGGTCTCGTGGTTAGCAGATGTTATTGGTCTCGTGGTTACTTGGTCATGGTTAGCAGATGTTATTGGTCCATGGTTAGCAGATGTTATTGGTCTTGTGGTTAGCAGATGTTATTGGTCTCGTGGTTAGCAGATGTTATTGGTCTCGTGGTTAGCAGATGTTATTGGTCTCGTGGTTAGCAGATGTTATTGGTCTCGTGGTTAGCAGATGTTATTGGTCTCGTGGTTAGCAGATGTTATTGGTCTCGTGGTTAGCAGATGTTATTGGTCTCGTGGTTAGCAGATGTTATTGGTCTCGTGGTTAGCAGATGTTATTGGTCTCGTGGTTAGCAGATGTTATTGGTCTCGTGGTTAGCAGATGTTATTGGTCCGTGGTTAGCAGATGTTATTGGTCCGTGGTTAGCAGATGTTATTGGTCCGTGGTTAGCAGATGTTATTGGTCTCGTGGTTAGCAGATGTTATTGGTCTCGTGGTTAGCAGATGTTATTGCAGGTGTAGCGAAAAAACTCATTCCAGGGTTTTACTTTTATTCTTTATTTTCTACATTGTATTATAATAGTGAAGACATCAACACTATTAAATAACACATATGGAATCATGTAGCAACCAAAAAAAGTGTTAAACAAATCATCTTAAAAGTAGCCAGCCTTTGCCTTGATGACAGCTCTGCACACTCTTGGCATTCTCTCAACCAGCTTCATAAGTCATCAAGGCAAAGGGTGGCTACTTTGAAGAATCTCACATATAAAATATTTTAATTTGTTTTACACTTTTTTTGGTTACTGCATGTTTCCATATGTGTTTTTTTTTACGTTTTGAAGTCTTCACTATTATTCTACAATGTAGAAAATAGTAAAAATAAAGAAACACGCTTGAATCATCGGATTGTCATTCTAGATCATCGGATTGTCATTCTAGATTCGTTCTAGATCATCGGAATGTCATTCTAGATTTGTTCTAGATCATCGGAATGTCATTCTAGATCATCTGATTGTCATTCTAGATTCTAGAATGTGTAGAATTGCAGGAAGTAATTTTTTGGGGGTTAGGGTTAGGGCCCACCCGCCAACAAATGTCTGGCTACGCTGCTGGTTTGGGTGAGATGGTTTTGGACTAGACTGAGCATCAAACTGGAAGGACTGGGGTTGTTTTAAGGGCTAGGTAACCAGTTTGTGCAAGCTGATTATCAGTAGCCAGGCTAATTTGAGCGTTAAGCCTGATGGGCCATATGCTGATTGACCCAGAACCCTGAGTCTCCTCCCCCTCAGCCAGACACTCACCTGTTCCTCCCCAGTTACCATCACAGCTGATCTGTTTCAGATTAATCTATTATCTCTCTCTCCCTCCCTCTCTCGCTCTCTGAGTGGGGAGGGGTGTTGTTGAGTTCTGAGTTGGCATGACGATCCGACTCCCTGCCGTCCAGAGCCTTCTGTCCGTTTCCACGGTGACCTGATCCCCATTCCTGCTATTCTGTTCTCCAAGTTCCGGACCGGTGGAACACCGACTGGAACACCGACTGGATTACCGTTGTACCGCAGACGGAGTGTGTTCAGAGAGAGGGGAGTTCTGGGAAAGCAGTGAGGATGCCGGTGCAGCAGATCTCCGTGGTCCCCGCTCGGGAGATGGCCAATAACGGCCGGAGCGCCCCTCGCTCCAAAGACAAGACCGAGGTAAGCCCCTGACCCCCTAGCCCTGACCTTAACCTCTGACCCCTAGCCCTGACCTTAACCTGAACACAGACCCTGTGGAGCTCTCTGAATGAACTGGGGGTCCTTTCTGATGTGAGTGGGGAGGGGGGTTAAACAGCAGGTTGATCTGGGTGAGGAGAGGGGGAGGAGAGGAGAGAGGGAAAGATAAAGAGAGGAGGAGGAGGGAGGGGAGGGGGAGGAGGAGCATTTGGTGGAGGAGAGGCGGAGGGGGAGGAGAGGAGAGAGGGAGGTGAGGAGAGGGAAGGAGAAGAGGTGGAGGAAGGGAAGGGAAGGAGGTGAGGAGAGGAGAGGGAAGGAGAAGAGGAGAGAGGGAGGTGAGATGGAGGAGAAGAGGAGAGAGAAGAGGAGAGAGGGAGGTGAGGAGATGGAGGGAGGTGAGGAGAGGAGAAGAGGAGAGAGGGAGGTAAGGGAGGTGAGGAGAGGGAAGGAGAAGAGGGAGGGAGGTGAGAAGAGGGAAGGAGAGGAGGAGGAGGAGGAGGAGGAGGGAGGGAGGTAAGGGAGGTGAGGAGATGGAGGGAGGTGAGGAGAAGAGGTGGGAGGGAGGTAAGGAGAGGGAAGGGAAGGAGAAGGGCAGGGTTAATCCATAACTTCCTGTCTGTACCCAGTAGTGTGTCTCTGTCCTGAGGGTTAATCCATAACTTCCTATCTGTACCCAGTAGTGTGTCTCTGTCCTGAGGGTTAATCCATAACTTCCTATCTGTACCCAGTAGTGTGTCTCTGTCCTGAGGGTTAATCCATAACTTCCTATCTGTACCCAGTAGTGTGAGCTAGCTCTCTGTCCCGAGGGTTAATCCATTTTAATTCAATCCCTTTTTGACAGCATTCCTTTCGATTTTCAACAAAACCTTCCATACATTTCGGACATAGAGGTGCTGAAAGTTGAACCGTTTTGCAAACCCCACCATATCATGACACGTCCAAAAATCAATGCTTTACTATTTTTAAATAACTTAAAAGCTTACAAACAGGGTTGTCAAACTATTTCATAGTTTCTTTTGAAAAAGGTGAAACTGTTTGCGACAGGGTATACTAATGCTTAGGCGTAGTGGAGGAGGAATCAGACACAGGAAGCAGCGATGCGGGTGATGGCTTTTAATGAGCGACAGAGCAAAAACACCTGCCATCCCAAATAGCGATCTCAGCGCACACAAAAATCAAAGTGCCCCAAACACAGGGGACAAAACACAGTGAGCGACAACCCACGCACTAGCGCTAAATACAACACAGCGCGTAACAAAGCAACCAACAGAGAAACAATCCCGCACAAAGAGCAGGCGGGCCAGCTAGCTCATATAGCCCCGCTAATCAACCCAACTAAGGACAGGTGCAAACAATAACAGAAAGGGGGAAAACAATAAGGAATCAGTGGCAGCTAGTAGGCCGGTGACGACGACCTCCGAGCAGGAGGGGGCGCCACCTTCCGTGGGAGTCGTGACAGTATACTAATGTAAAAATGAAAGAATCTAAATCACACATGTTTGTACACACGTTATTACACCCCAGTGAGAATGAATACAGACATTTCTCCTGACTGTAAAAGATGTACCTCTGAAAGTGGAACCTTTATGCATGTATTTAGGAGTTGTAGAGAGATGAACAGATATCTCCAATCTATACATACTACTGTAGAGAACATACTGGATATACAGTATGATATTAACCCATTAACCTGTGGTGTCTATCTCCAATCTATACATACTGCTGTACATAACATACTGGATATACAGTATGATATTAACCCTGTGGTGTCTATCTCCAATCTATACATACTGCTGTACAGAACATACTGGATATACAGTATGATATTAACCCATTAACCTGTGGTGTCTATCTCCAATCTATACATACTGCTGTACATACAGTATGATATTAACCCATTAACCTGTGGTGTCTATCTCCAATCTATACATACTACTGTAGAGAACATACTGGACATACAGTATGATATTAACCCTGTGGTGTCTATCTCCAATCTATACATACTGCTGTACAGAACATACTGGACATACAGTATGATATTAACCCATTAACCTGTGGTGTCTATCTCCAATCTATACATACTGCTGTACAGAACATACTGGACATACAGTATGATATTAACCCTGTGGTGTCTATCTCCAATCTATACATACTGCTGTACAGAACATACTGGACATACAGTATGATATTAACCCATTAACCTGTGGTGTCTATCTCCAATCTATACATACTGCTGTACAGAACATACTGGATATACAGTATGATATTAACCCTGTGGTGTCTATCTCCAATCTATACATACTACTGTACAGAACATACTGGACATACAGTATGATATTAACCCATTAACCCTGTGGTGTCTATCTCCAATCTATACATACTACTGTACAGAACATACTGGACATACAGTATGATATTAACCCATTAACCCTTGTCTCTATCTTCTTCATGTCCAGCAGAACTTTGTTTTTGATCCTGACAGAGAACACGTGTTTATGACATCACATACTGTGATCCTGACAGAGAACACGTGTTTATGACATCACATACTGTGATCCTGACAGAGAACACGTGTTTATGACATCACATACTGTGATCCTGACAGAGAACACATGTTTATGACATCACATACTGTGATCCAGACAGAGAACACTTGTTTATTTGTTATTTCACCTTTATTTAACCAGGTAGGCCAGTTGAGAACAAGTTCTCATTTACAACTGCGACCTGGCCAAGATAAAGCAAAGCAGTGGGACACAAACAACAACACAGAGTTACACATGGAATAAACAAACATACAGTCAATAGCACAATAGAAAAAAATCTATATACAGTGTGTGTAAATGAGGTAAGATTAGGGAGGTAAGGCAATAAATAGGCCTTAGTGGCGAAGCAATTACAATTTAGCAAATTAACACTGGAATGATAGATGTGCAGAAGATGAATGTGCAAGTAGAAATACTGGGGTGCAAAGGAGAAAAAAATACAAAAATATGGGGATGAGGTAGTTGGATGGGCTATTTACAGATGGGCTATGTACAGGTGCAATGATCTGACAGCTGATCCGGACAACAGGCCCTCCGATTTGACACACTGAACTCTATCCGAGAAGTAGTTGGTGAACCAGGCGAGGCAGTCATTTGAGAAACCAAGGCTGTTGGGTCTGCCGATAAGAATGTGGTGATTGACAGAGTCGAAAGCCTTGGCCAGGTCGATGAAGATGGCTGCACAGTACTGTCTTTTATCAATGACGGTTATGATATCGTTTAGGACCTTGAACGTGGCTGAGGTGCACCCATGACCAGCTCTGAAACCAGATTGCATAGCGGAGAAGGTGCGGTGGGATTCGAAATGGTCGGTAATCTGTTTGTTGACTTGGCTTTCGAAGACCTTAGAAAGGCGTTGTAGGATGGATATAGGTATAACAGTTTGGGTCTAGAGTGTCTCCCCCTTTGAAGAGGGGGATGACCGTGGCAGCTTTCCAATCTTTGGGAATCTCAGACTATACGAAAGAGAGGTTGAACAGGCTAGTAATAGGGGATGCAACAATTTCGGCAGATAATTTTAGAAAGTAAGGGTCCAGATTGTCTAGCCCAGCTGATTTGTAGGGGTCCAGATTTTGCAGCTCTTTCAGAACATCAGCTATTTGGATTTGGGTGAAGGAGAAATGGGGGAGGCTTGGGTGAGTTTCTGTGGGGGGTGGAGGGCTGTTGATCGGGGTAGGGGTAGCCAGGTGGGAAGCATGGCCAGCCGTAGAAAAATGCTTGTTGAAAATCTCAATTATAGTGGATTTATCGGTGGTGACAATGTTTCCTAGCCTCAGTGCAGTGGGCAGCTGGGAGGAGGTGCTATTATTCTCCATGGACTTTACAGTGTCCCAGAACGTTTTAGAGTTTGTGCTACAGGATGTAAATTTCTGCTTGAAAAAGCTAGCCTTGGCTTTCCTAATTGCCTGTATATTGGTTCCTAACTTCCCTGAAAAGTTGCATATCGCGGGGGCTGTTCGATGCTAATGCAGAACGCCACAGGATGTTTTTGTGCTGGTCAAGGGCAGTCAGGTCTGGAGTGAACCAAGGGCTGTATCTGTTCCTGGTTCAACATTTTTTGAATGGGGCATGCTTATTTAAGATGGTGAGGAAGGCACTTTTAAAGAATAACCAGGCATCCTCTACTGACAGGATGAGGTCAATATCATTCCAGGTTACCCGGGCCAGGTCGATTAGAAAGGCCTGCTCGCTGAAGTGTTTTAGGGAGCGTTTGACAGTGATGAGTGGAGGTCGTTTGACCTCTGAACCATTACGGTTGCAGGCAATGAGGCAGTGATCGCTGAGATCTTGGTTGAAAACAGCAGAGGTGTATTTAGAGGGCACGTTGGTTAGGATGATATCTATGAGGGTGCCCTTGTTTACGGATTTGGGGTTGTACATGGTGGGTTCATTGATAATTTGTGTGAGATTGAGGGCATCAAGCTTAGATTGTAGGATGGCCAAGGTGTTAAGCATGTCCCAGTTTAGGTCACCTAGCATCACAAGCTCTGAAGATAGATGGGGGCAATAAATTCACATATGGTGTCCAGGGCACAGCTGGGGGCTGAGGGAGGTCTATAGCAGGCGGCAACAGTGAGAGACTTCTGGAAAGGTGGATTTTTAATAGTAGAAGCTCGAATTGTTTGGGTACAGACCTGGATAGTAAGATAGAACTCTGCAGGCTATCTCTGCAGTAGATTGCAACACCGCCCCCTTTGGCAGTTCTATCTTGTCGGAAAATGTTATAGTTAGGGATGGAAATTTCAGGGTTTTTGGTGGCCTTCCTAAGCCAGGATTCAGACACGGCTAGGACATCCGGGTTGGCAGAGTGTCCTAAAGCAGTGAATAAAACAAACTTAGGGAGCAGGCTTCTAATGTTAATATGCATGAAACCAAGGCTTTTACGGTTACAGAAGTCAACAAATGAGAGCGCCTGGGGAGTGGGAGTGGAGCTGGGGGCTACAGGGCCTGGATTAACCTCTACATCACCAGAGGACCAGAGGAGGAGTAGGATAAGGGTACGGTTAAAGGCTATAAGAACCTGGGGAATGGGAGTGGTGCTGGGGGCTGCAGGGCCTGGGTTAACCTCTACATCACCAGAGGAGGAGTAGGATAAGGGTACGGCTGAAGGCTATAAGAACTGGTCGTCTAGTACGTTTGGAACAGAGAGTAAAAGGAGCAGGTTTCTGGGCGCGATAGCATAGATTCAAGGCATAATGTACAGACAAAGGTAAGGTAGGATGTGAGTACATTGGAGGTAAACCTAGGCATTGAGCAATGATGAGAGAGATATAGTCTCTAGAGACATTTAAACCAGGTGATGTCATCGCATATCTAGGAGGTGGAACAACATGGTTGGTTAAGGCATATTGAGCAGGGCTAGAGGCTCTACAGTGAAATAAGACAGTAATCACTAACCAGGACAGTAATGGACAAGGCATATTGATATTAGAGAGAGGCATGCGTAGCCAAGTGATCATATGGGTCCAGTGAGTGGTTGGGCTGGCTGATTCAGACAGCTAGCAGGCCGGGGCTAGCAAGCTAGCAGAAGGGCCTTAGAGGGACGTCTCGACGGAGGAAAGTCTGTTTTGGCCTCCGCGTGCGGTGACGTCGATAGACCAGTCGTGATGGATTAGTAGGGTTCCGAGTAGCAGAGGGGTCCAATATAGTGGCCCAAGAAATTGGCCGATGGATCTATACAGCTAACAGTCCAATATGCTCTAGACAGCTAGCGAGCCATGGCTTGCAGCTAGCGGGCCGCGGCTAGCAGAAGGGCATTCTGCGGACGTTGCGATGTAGGGGCCAGTTTAGTACCCCCTCGAGTAGATTACGTCGTAGCCCAGTCGTGAAGGATCGGCGGGGTTCCGAGCCCCGTACCAGCAGTAGAAGGGGTCTGGGTATTGTAACCCAGGACTGGCTGATGGGCCTCTTCAGCTAGCCGGGAGAATGGGCCTAGCATGGGCTAGCTCCATGCTAATTGGTGCTTGCTTCGGGACCGACGTTAGCCAGGAGTAGTCACTCGGATAGCAGCTAGCTAGCTGCGATGATCCAGGTGAAAAGGTCCAGAGCTGGCGGTAGGAATCCAGGGATATGGAAGGAAAATAGGTCTGGTTTGAGTCGCGTTGTACAAACTGGCAAGAGCTTTCCGAGCTAAAGGTTAGCTGATGACCGCTAGCGGTGGCTAGCTGACTACTAGCTAGTGAGCTGGCTAACTTCTGTTGGGGGATTCTGGTTCCGAGGTAAAGGTTAGCTGATGACCGCTAGCGGTGGCTAGCTGACTACTAGCTAGTGAGCTGGCTAACTTCTGTTGGGGGATTCTGGTTCCGAGCTAAAGGTTAGCTGATGACCGCTAGCGGTGGCTAGCTGACTACTAGCTAGTGAGCTGGCTAACTTCTGTTGGGGGATTCTGGTTCCGAGGTAAAGGTTAGCTGATGACCGCTAGCGGTGGCTAGCTGACTACTAGCTAGTGAGCTGGCTAGCTTCTGTTGGGGGATTCCGGTTCCGAGGTAAAGGTTAGCTGATGACCGCTAGCGGTGGCTAGCTGACTACTAGCTAGTGAGCTGGCTAGCTTCTGTTGGGGGATTCCGGTTCCGAGGTAAAGGTTAGCTGATGACCGCTAGCGGTGGCTAGCTGACTACTAGCTAGTGAGCTGGCTAGCTTCTGTTGGGGGATTCTGGTTCCGAGCTAAAGGTTAGCTGATGACCGCTAGCGGTGGCTAGCTGACTACTAGCTAGTGAGCTGGCTAGCTTCTGTTGGGGGATTCTGGTTCCGAGGTAAAGGTTAGCTGATGACCGCTAGCGGTGGCTAGCTGACTACTAGCTAGTGAGCTGGCTAACTTCTGTTGGGGGATTCCGGTTCCGAGGTAAAGGTTAGCTGATGACCGCTAGCGGTGGCTAGCTGACTACTAGCTAGTGAGCTGGCTAGCTTCTGTTGGGGGATTCCGGTTCCGAGGTAAAGGTTAGCTGATGACCGCTAGCGGTGGCTAGCTGACTACTAGCTAGTGAGCTGGCTAACTTCTGTTGGGGGATTCTGGTTCCGAGGTAAAGGTTAGCTGATGACCGCTAGCGGTGGCTAGCTGACTACTAGCTAGTGAGCTGGCTAGCTTCTGTTGGGGGATTCTGGTTCCGAGGTAAATAAAAGTACTTTATGATAAAAACAGCTCCAGATGAGGCGGGTTGCAGGAGAGGATTTAGAAGTTGAGGTTTAGAAAAATAAATATATAAAAAATATATGAATAAAAATATATATACACGGGACACGACAAGACGAAGGACAAAGACGACTGACTGCTACCGCCATCTTGGATGTACATGGATGAGTGATGGCCGAGCGGGCAGAGGCAAGACGCAGTAGATGGTATAAAATACAGTATATACTGTACATGGATGAGTGATGGCCGAGCGGCAGAGGCAAGATGCAGTAGATGGTATAAAATACAGTATATACTGTACATATGAGATGAGTAATGTAGGATATGTAGACATTATTAAAGTGGTGTTATTTAAAGTGACTAGTGATGCATTTATTAAATCCATTTATTAAATTTATTAAAGTGGCCAGAGATTTGAGTCTGTATGTTTGGCAGCAGCCTCTCTATGTTAGTGACGGCTGTTTATCAGTCTGATGGTCTGGAGATAGAAGCTGTTTATCAGTCTGATGGTCTGGAGATAGAAGCTGTTTATCAGTCTGATGGTCTGGAGATAGAAGCTGTTTATCAGTCTGATGGTCTGGAGATAGAAGCTGTTTATCAGTCTGATGGTCTGGAGATAGAAGCTGTTTACCAGTCTGATGGTCTGGAGATAGAAGCTGTTTATCAGTCTGATGGCCTGGAGATAGAAGCTGTTTATCAGTCTGATGGTCTGGAGATAGAAGCTGTTTTTCAGTCTCTCGGTCCCAGCTTTGATGCACCTGTACTGACCTCTCCTTCTGGATGGTAGCAGGTGAACAGGAAGTGGCTCGGGTAGTGATGATGCACCTGTAGTGACCTCTCCTTCTGGATGGTAGCAGGTGAACAGGAAGTGGCTCGGGTAGTGATGATGCACCTGTAGTGACCTCTCCTTCTATGTGGTAGCGGGGTGAACAGGAAGTGGCTCGGGTGGTTGTTGTCCTGTGACATCGGGTGGTGATTTAGTAGTTTATGTAAAACCTTTAAACTAACACTGAACTGTTTCTAAATTCCACATCTCTCTCTCTCTCTTCTCTCTCTTCTCTCTCTTCTCTCTCTTCTCTCTCTTCTCTCTCTTCTCTCCTCTCTCTTCTCTCTCTTCTCTCCTCTCTCTTCTCTCTCTTCTCTCTCTACCTCTCCTCTCTCTCTCTCTCTCTCTCTCTCTCTCTCTCTCTCTCTCTCTCTCTTCTCTCTTCTCTCTTCTCTCTCTTCTCTCTCCTCTCTCCTCTCTCCTGTCTCTCTCTCCTCTCTCTCTCTCTCTCTCTCTCTCTCTCTCTCTCTCTCTCTCTCTCTCTCTCTCTCTCTTCTCTCTCTTCTCTCTCTCCTCTCTCTCTCTCTCTTCTCTCTCTTCTCTCTCTCTCTTCTCTCCTCTCTCTCTCTTCCCTCTCTACCTCTTCTCTCTCTCTCTCCCTCTCTCTTCCCTCTCTCTCTCTTCTCTCTCTCTCTTCCCTCTCTACCTCTTCTCTCTCTCTCTCCCTCTCTCTCTCTCTCTCTCTCCCTCTCCCTCTCCCTCTCTCTCTCTCTCTCTCTCTCTCCCTCTCTCTCTCTCTCTCTCTCTCCCTCTCTCTCTCTCTCTCTTCTCTCTCTCTCTCTCTTCCCTCTCTCCCTCTCTCTCTCTTCCCTCTCTCTCTTCCCTCTCTACCTCTTCTCTCTATCTCTCTCTCTCTTCCCTCTGTACCTCTTCTCTCGCTCTCTCTTCTCTCTCTCCTCTCTCTCCCTCCAGAGTACTAAAGGTCCAGGTCGGTCAGGTAGTCGATCCAGCAACATCTTGAAGGTATTGATTGGTTGATTGTTTGGTTGATTGTTTGATTGGTCGACAGCAGTCACTGCTGATTGGTTAGAGGTGAAAGACGTGTGCTGTGATTGGTTGTTGAAGTGAAGGAGTGTCCTGTGATTGGTTGTTACAGGCCAGCAGTTCTACGACGGGATTGGCTCCTGGCAGTGTTTCCAGGACAACTCCCTCCTCTCAGGACATCTGCAGGTGAGACTGTTACCCAGCGGTGCCTTCAGTTGGCTTGAACGTTTACTAAGTTGCGGAACGGTTTGTACTGAACGACACGTTTCCCCAAAACGTTTATTTATTTTTTAAACATACATTTTTTATTAAAGAGCACATAAAGAACATGTACCATACATACCCAACTTATCTTCTCTGTCTTTACTAAGGAGCGTAGCTACATTCACATGTTAAGGGTACATTTTTGGCTGTATGGAGCAAATATACTGCTCAAAAAAATAAAGGGAACACTAAAATAACACATCCTAGATCTGAATGAATGAAATAATCTCATTAAATACTTTTATCTTTACATAGTTGAATGTGCTGACAACAAAATCACAAAAATAATCAATGGAAATCCAATTTATCAACCCATGGAGGTCTGGATTTGGAGTCACACTCAAAATGAAAGTGGAAAACCACACTACAGGCTGATCCAACTTTGATGTAATGTCCTTAAAACAAGTCAAAATGAGGCTCAGTAGTGTGTGTGGCCTCCACGTGCCTGTATGACCTCCCTACAACGTCTGGGCATGCTCCTGATGAGGTGGCGGATGGTCTCCTGAGGGATCTCCTCCCAGACCTGGACTAAAGCATCCGCCAACTCCTGGACAGTCTGTGGTGCAACAGCATGTGAAATGTATTGTCAATCAGTGTTGCTTCCTAAGTGGACAGTTTGATTTCACAGAAGTGTGATTGACTTGGAGTTACATTGTGTTGTTTAAGTGTTCCCTTTATTTTTTTTGAGCAGTGTATTTCAAGAGTCTGAATAAGTATACATTTTAAATTATAAAGCCACACAAAAAAACAACAGAAACAAACAAAAAGCCCATAAATTATAGTATAGGACGATATACCAGGAACTCTGATCAGACACCTTCATATCTATGTTGCAAGATTGATGTAATTCTCTCCAAGTCAGTCCCCCACATAGACCTGACCACATGTCTTTTTGAAGGTGCATGTTCATTTTTCCAGCATTTTGTTAAACATTTCAGTTTATCAGGGCTCATTAAAAAAAGGATGTAGTACTTTGGATTGAAACTCCCTTGTTTGGTTTCCATGTAGTGGCTTTATATAGTGTTTTCCATATGTTTCCCCAGCTCTCCTCTGATATCTACACCTTTATCATCCCAACAAAACTGTAGGTCAAAGATTTGATGAATTAGTCCAGCAATAAGATCCCAATTATGAGTATAAATCCAGGCAGTTTCCAGTCCTTAAGAAGAAGGGGTCGCTTCAGTAGTCAATGTGGACTGGTAGATTTAAACTACTTCTCAGGCCTTGGGTCCTGTCTCTCACTCCTTCTGGGCTCAACATTTTGCCACATAGTCTGCATATTTTTACGGACCCTTGTCCTCGGTTTTGGAAGGTGGTGTAACCCCAATGGAGAGCAGGAAGGACTCGGCATCAGGTACAGAATCCAAGATGTGGGTCTTACTCTCATGGGTGACGCTCAGCTTAGCAGGGAACATCAGAGAGTATGTCATGTTTTGGGCTGCCAGTTCTCTCTCGATCCCGTTGTAATCTTTCCTCTTCCGCTAATAGCTCTGCAGAATAGTCATTGAAGATAGATACGCGTTTTGTCTTTTGTAGAATAGTTCTCCCTTGGTTCTCGACAGCTGCATTATATCCTGTTTCGTTGAGAAGTTGAGAAGGCGCGCGATGATAGCGCTGGGTCTCTGTGTGTCCTTCGCTCCGGTCTGCAGGTGCGGTTCTGTGGGCATCTGTGTGTCCTTCGCCCCGGGCCTTCTCTGGGCTGCAGGTGCGGTTCTGTGGGCCTCTGTGTGTCCTTCGCTCTGGGCCTTCTCTGGGCTGCAGGTGCGGTTCTGTGGGCCCACTCTACGACCAAAGGTGTAGCAGTATCGAGTTCCAAGATCTCCCTCAGCATCTTGCCCCCTTTCTAAATTTATTACGACCCCCAAAATTCAATTATTATTATGATGCGAAAAGTTTTACAACAAGTCTCCCTTCTTTTGCAATTCCTCCAGCTGGCCCTTCAGGTAGCTAACAGCCTGGTCTGGTTGATTCCTCTAGCTGGCCCTTCAGGGAGCTAACAGCCTGGTCTGGTTGATTCCTCTAGCTGGCCCATCAGGTAGCTAACAGCCTGGTCTGGTTGATTGCTCTAGCTGGCCCATCCCTGAACCAGTCCCTGAACCAGTCCCTGACCTCGTCCCTGACCTCGTCCCTGAACCAGTCCCTGAACCAGTCCCTGAACCAGTCCCTGAACTCATCCCTGAACCAGTCCCTGAACTCATCCCTGAACTCGTCCCTGAACCAGTCCCTGAACTCGTCCCTGAACCAGTCCCTGAACTCATCCCTGAACCAGTCCCTGAACTCGTCCCTGAACCCGTCCCTGAACCCGTCCCTGAACCCGTCCCTGAACCCGTCCCTGAACTCGTCCCTGAACTCGTCCCTGAACCCGTCCCTGAACCAGTCCCTGAACCAGTCCCTGAACCAGTCCCTGAACCAGTCCCTGAACACGTCCCTGAACCCTTCCCTGAACCAGTCCCTGAACCCTTCCCTGAACCAGTCCCTGAACCAGTCCCTGAACACGTCCCTGAACTCGTCCCTGAACCAGTCCCTGAACCAGTCCCTGAACACGTCCCTGAACTCGTCCCTGAACCCTTCCCTGAACCAGTCCCTGAACCCTTCCCTGAACCAGTCCCTGAACCAGTCCCTGAACACGTCCCTGAACACGTCCCTGAACACGTCCCTGAACCAGTCCCTGAACCAGTCCCTGAACCCGTCCCTGAACCCGTCCCTGAACCCGTCCCTGAACCCGTCCCTGAACCCGTCCCTGAACCCGTCCCTGAACTCGTCCCTGAACCCGTCCCTGAACTCGTCCCTGAACTCGTCCCTGAACTCGTCCCTGAACCAGTCCCTGAACACGTCCCTGAACACGTCCCTGAACTCGTCCCTGAACCAGTCCCTGAACCAGTCCCTGAACACGTCCCTGAACTCGTCCCTGAACCAGTCCCTGAACACGTCCCTGAACCAGTCCCTGAACCAGTCCCTGAACACGTCCCTGAACTCGTCCCTGAACTCTGTGCCAGTAAAATGTTTTTATGTGCTATAATTCAGTCAGTATCTGATGGATTCTAAAAATGATCCATTTATTAGAATGCTAAAACCTTGTAACAATTTTGATGTCCATTCCTACTGTTACCCAGGGATACTGTTACCCAGGGATACTGTTACCCAGGGATACTGTTACCCAGGGATTCTGTTACCCAGGGATTCTGTTACCCAGGGATACTGTTACCCAGGGGTACCGTTACCCAGGGATTCTGTTACCCAGGGATTCTGTTACCCAGGGATACTGTTACCCAGGGATACTGTTACCCAGGGATACTGTTACCCAGGGATACTGTTACCCAGGGATACTGTTACCCAGGGATACTGTTACCCAGGGATTCAGTTACCCAGGGATTCTGTTACCCAGGGATAGTATTACCCAGGGATTCTGTTACCCAGGGATACTGTTACCCAGGGATACAATTTCCCTCATACTGTCTTTTCATCTCTCCATCTCTCCATCCCTCCCCCTCCGTGTGTGTGTGTGTGTGTGTGTGTGTGTGTGTAGGCCGGTGCCGCTGGGTCGTGTAGAGGAAGGTTGTTACACAGCAGTGATGAAGCTGAGCAGTGCGGCATTAGGCTCCTCCCAGACCGCGTTAGGCTCCTCCCAGCAGGGCCAAACCAGGAAGAAGAAGAAACCAAACAGGAAGAGAGACTCTTGCTCCGCCCCCGACGCCCCAGCGCCCGCACAAGATGACCCGGTCCAACACAGTGACGACCGCGGCGAGAGGAGAGGGGAGAGGAGAGGGGAGAGGAGGAGGGAGAGGAGAGGGGAACACCCCCGCCACCGTAGCGCCGCCCCTCCTGAATCTGATTCGTCGTCGGACGGGGAGGCGGGGCGGGAGGCCAGAAGCTGGAGCAGGGAGAAAGCCAAGAGGGGGCGACGCCGCAGTGGGAGTAGCAGGGAGAGGGGAGAGGGGATGGGGCTGCAGTCTGTAGGGTCCGACGAGGGGAAGGAGAACCGAGAGAAAGAGGTTCCTCTGGAGAACGGTTCCGGAGGAGGAGGAGGGGAGGAGAGGAGGCGGAGCTCCCAGCGCAGGGAGGGGGCGGGGTCTACGTTCCGTAGCCCATCATTGGCTGAGGATGGAGAGGGGGAGGGACAGATCACTAAGAATTACCAGGAGACCGGGTCAGTGGGTGGAGACATGTCCGCTCTGTCGCCACGGAGACATGGGGGCTGCAACGCCCCCGAAGACTGCTCCGATGACGAGCCAGAAGTCTGCAGGTAGGTAGTTTTGTTCATCTCTGTGTGTGTGTGTGTTCATCTCTGTGTGTGTTTCTGTGTGTGTGTGTGTGTGTGTGTGTGTGTGTGTTCATCTGTGTGTGTGTGTGTGTTCATCTCTGTGTGTGTGTGTGTGTTCATCTCTGTGTGTGTGTGTGTGTGTTCATCTCTGTGTGTGTGTGTGTGTTCATCTCTGTGTTTCTCTGTGTGTGTGTGTGCGTGTGCGTGCGTGCGTGCGTGCGTGTGTGTGTGTGTGTGTGTGTGTGCGCGTGCATGCGTGTGTGTGTGTATATGTGTGTGTGTGTGTTCATCTCTCTGTGTGTGTGTGTGTGTGTGTGTGCGTGTGTGCGTGTGCGCGTGTGTGCGTGTGTGTGTGTGCGTGTGTGTGTGCACGTGTGTGTGTGTGTTCATCTCTCTCTCTCTGTGTGTGTGTGTGTGTGTGTGTGTGTGTGTGTGTGTGTGTGTGTGTGTGTGTGTGTGTGTGTGTGTGTGTGTGTGTGTGTGTGCGTGTGTGTGCACGTGCGTGCGTGCGTGTGTGTGTGTTCATCTCTCTGTGTGTGTGTGTATATGTGCGTGTGTGTATGTGTGTGTGTGTGTTCATCTCTCTCTCTCTGTGTGTGTGTGTAGGATCTGCCACTGTGAAGGAGATGAGGACTGTGCTCTGATCACCCCATGCCGCTGTACAGGCAGCATGAGGTCTGTTCACCAGGACTGTCTGAACCAGTGGATCAAATCATCAGACACACACTGCTGTGAGCTCTGCCAATACCACTTCATTATGGAGGCTCACCTGAAACCTCTACGTAAGGTACACACACCTCAACACACACCTCAACACATCTAACCTCAACACACACCTCAACACACACCTCAACACACCTCAACACATCTAACCTCAACACATACCTCAACACACACCTCAACACACACCTCAACACACACCTCAACACACCTCAACACATCTGACCTCAACACATCGAACCTCAACTACACACACCTCTACACAGACACCATAATGGGACAGTGGTGCTGCCCATGCTGTCACAGACACCATAATGGGACTCAGTGGTGCTGCCCATGCTGTCACAGACACCATAATGGGACTCAGTGGTGCTGTCCATGCTGTCACAGACACCATAATGGGACAGTGGTGCTGTCCATGCTGTCACAGACACCATAATGGGACAGTGGTGCTGTCCATGCTGTCACAGACACCATAATGGGACAGTGGTGCTGTCCATGCTGTCACAGACACCATAATGGGACAGTGGTGCTGTCCATGCTGTCACAGACACCATAATGGGACAGTGGAGCTGTCCATGCTGTCACAGACACCATAATGGGACAGTGGTGCTGTCCATGCTGTCACAGACACCATAATGGGACAGTGATGCTGTCCATGCTGTCACAGACACCATAATGGGACAGTGGGGCTGTCCATACTGTCACAGACACCATAATGGGACAGTGGTGCTGTCCATGCTGTCACAGACACCATAATGGGACAGTGGTGCTGTCCATGCTGTCAAAGACACCATAATGGGCCAGTGGTGCTGTCCATGCTGTCACAGACACCATAATGGGACAGTGGAGCTGTCCATGCTGTCACAGACACCATAATGGGACAGTGGAGCTGTCCATGCTGTCACAGACACCATAATAGGCCCATGCTGTCACAGACACCATAATGGGACAGTGGAGCTGTCCATACTGTCACAGACACCATAATGGGACAGTGGTGCTGTCCATGCTGTCACAGACACCATAATGGGACAGTGGAGCTGTCCATGCTGTCACAGACACCATAATGGGACAGTGGAGCTGTCCATGCTGTCACAGACACCATAATGGGCCCATGCTGTCACAGACACCATAATGGGACAGTGGAGCTGTCCATGCTGTCACAGACACCATAATGGGACAGTGGAGCTGTCCATGCTGTCACAGACACCATAATGGGACAGTGGAGCTTTCCATGCTGTCACAGACACCATAATGGGACAGTGGAGCTGTCCATGCTGTCACAGACACCATAATGGGACAGTGGAGCTGTCCATGCTGTCACAGACACCATAACGGGACAGTGGAGCTGTCCATGCTGCCACAGACACCATAATGGGCCCATGCTGTCACAGACACCATAATGGGACAGTGGAGCTGTCCATGCTGTCACAGACACCATAATGGGCCCATGCTGTCACAGACACCATGAGGGTTCAGATACATAGATAAGTGTCTATGACTCACCCTAACCCCTCGTCTCTCCCTCAGTGTCTATGACTCACCCTAACCCCTCGTCTCTCCCTCAGTGTCTATGACTCACCCTAACCCCTCGTCTCTCCCTCAGTGTCTGTGACTCACCCTAACCCCTCGTCTCTCCCTCAGTGTCTATGACTCACCCTAACCCCTCGTCTCTCCCTCAGTGTCTGTGACTCACCCTAACCCCTCGTCTCTCCCTCAGTGTCTATGACTCACCCTAACCCCTCGTCTCTCCCTCAGTGTCTGTGACTCACCCTAACCCCTCGTCTCTCCCTCAGTGTCTATGACTCACCCTAACCCCTCGTCTCTCCCTCAGTGTCTGTGACTCACCCTAACCCCTCGTCTCTCCCTCAGTGTCTATGACTCACCCTAACCCCTCGTCTCTCCCTCAGTGGGAGAAGCTCCAGATGTCGACCAGTGAGAGGAGGAAGATCTTGTGCTCTGTGATGTTCCACCTGGTGGCCGTTGGTTGTGTTGTCTGGTCCGTGTTCGTCCTCGTCAACAGAACCCTCCACGAGATCAACCTGGGACGCAATACCGGTCAGTAACTACACCCTGATCTAACCTCTATACAACCCTAACCTAACCTCTATACAACCCTAACCTCTATACAACCCTAACCTAACCTCTATACAACCCTAACCTCTATACAACCCTAGCCTAACCTCTGTACAACCCTAACCTAACCTCTATACAACCCTAACCTCTATACAACCCTAACCTCTATACAACCCTAACCTAACCTCTATACAACCCTAACCTCTATACAACCCTAACCTCTATACAACCCTAACCTAACCTCTATACAACCCTAACCTAACCTCTATACAACCCTAACCCAACCTCTATACAACCCTAACCCAACCTCTATACAACCCTAACCTAACCTCTATACAACCCTAACCTAACCTCTATACAACCCTAACCTAACCTCTATACAACCCTAACCCAACCTCTATACAACCCTAACCTAACCTCTATACAACCCTAACCTAACCTCTATACAACCCTAACCTAACCTCTATACAACCCTAACCTCTATACAACCCTAACCTCTATACAACCCTAACCTCTATACAACCCTAACCTAACCTCTATACAACCACAACCCAACCTCTATACAACCCTAACCTCTATACAACCCTAACCTAACCTCTATACAACCCTAACCTAACCTCTATACAACCCTAACCTAACCTCTATACAACCCTAACCTAACCTCTATACAACCCTAATCTCTGAACAACCCTAATCTAACCTCTATACAACCCTAACCTAACCTCTATACAACCACAACCCAACCTCTATACAAGCCTAACCTAACCTCTATACAACCCTAACCTAACCTCTATACAACCCTAACCTCTATACAACCCTAACCTCTGTACAACCCTAACCTAACCTCTATACAACCCTAACCTCTATACAACCCTAACCTAACCTCTATACAACCCTAACCTCTATACAACCCTAACCTCTATACAACCCTAACCTAACCTCTATACAACCCTAACCTCTGTACAACCCTAACCTAACCTCTATACAACCCTAACCTCTGTACAACCCTAACCTAACCTCTGTACAACCCTAACCTAACCTCTATACAACCCTAACCTAACCTCTGTACAACCCTAACCTAACCTCTATACAACCCTAACCTAACCTCTATACAACCCTAACCTAACCTCTATACAACCCTAACCTAACCTCTGTACAACTCAGATGAGGAGAATATAGTAACTTTACTGTGTTTTCAGATGACATGTGGAGAATATCAGTGATGAAGTACTACACTGCTGAGGGTAAGGAGGAGGGCTCTGGGGGTAAGGAGGGTCTGGGGGGAAAAGGAGGGATCTGGGGGGATAAGGAGGGATCTGGGGGGGTAAGGAGGAGGGTTCTGGGGGGGTAAGGAGGAGGGTTCTGGGGGGGTAAGGAGGGCTCTGGGGGGGTAAGGAGGGCTCTGGGGGGGTAAGGAGGGCTCTGGGGGGGTAAGGAGGAGGGCTCTGGGGGTAAGAAGGAGGGCTCTGGGGGGGTAAGGAGGAGGGCTCTGGGGGTAAGGAGGGCTCTGGGGGGGTAAGGAGGGCGGCTCTGGGGGGGTAAGGAGGGCGGCTCTGGGGGGGTAAGGAGGAGGGCTCTGGGGGGTAAGGAGGAGGGCTCTGGGGGGGTAAGGAGGGCTCTGGGGGGGTAAGGAGGGCTCTGGGGGGGTAAGGAGGGCTCTGGGGGTAAGGAGGAGGGCTCTTGGGGGGGTAAGGAGGAGGGCTCTGGGGGGTAAGGAGGAGGGCTCTGGGGGGTAAGGAGGGCTCTGGGGGGGTAAGGAGGAGGGCTCTGGGGGGGTAAGGAGGAGGGCTCTGGGGGTAAGGAGGGCTCTGGGGGTAAGGAGGGCTCTGGGGGGGTAAGGAGGGCGGCTCTGGGGGGGTAAGGAGGAGGGCTCTGGGGGGTAAGGAGGAGGGCTCTGGGGGGTAAGGAGGGCTCTGGGGGGGTAAGGAGGGCTCTGGGGGTAAGGAGGAGGGCTCTTGGGGGGGGTAAGGAGGAGGGCTCTTGGGGGGGGTAAGGAGGAGGGCTCTGGGGGGATAAGGAGGAGGGCTCTGGGGGATAAGGAGGGATCTGGGGGGGTAAGGAGGGTTCTGGGGGGATAAGGAGGGCTCTGGGGGGTTAAGGATGAGGGCTCTGGGGGTAAGGAGGAGGGCTCTGGGGGGGTAAGGAGGGCTCTGGGGGGGTAAGGAGGAGGGCTCTGGGGGATAAGGAGGGATCTGGGGGGATAAGGAGGGATCTGGGGGGGTGAGGAGGAGGGCTCTGGGGGGGTGAGGAGGAGGAGGAGGAGGGCTCTGGGGGGGTAAGGAGGAGGGCTCTGGGGGGATAAGGAGGAGTGCTCTGGGTGGATAAGGAGGGCTCTGGGGGGATAAGGAGGAGGGCTCTGGGGGGATAAGGAGGGCTCTGGGGGGGTAAGGAGGAGGGCTCTGGGGGGATAAGGAGGAGGGCTCTGGGGGGATAAGGAGGAGGGCTCTGGGGGGTAAGGAGGAGGGCTCTGGGGGGTAAGGAGGGCTCTGAGGGGGTAAGGAGGAGGGCTCTGGGGGGCTAAGGAGGGCTCTGGGGGGGTAAGGAGGAGGGCTCTGGGGGTAAGGAGGGCTCTGGGGGGGTAAGGAGGAGGGCTCTGGGGGGTAAGGAGGAGGGCTCTGGGGGTAAGGAGGGCTCCGGGGGGGTAAGGAGGAGGGCTCTGGGGGGGTAAGGAGGAGGGCTCTGGGGGGGTAAGGAGGAGGGCTCTGGGGGGATAAGGAGGGCTCTGGGGGTAAGGAGGGTCTGGTATCAAACACAGACACAATCCCTCTTTTTCACTTGGTAGACATAACTAACCTGTATATGTGTGTGTCTCTCTCCTTCTCTACCTCTCTCTCTACCTCTCTCTCTACCTCTCTCTCTCTACCTCTCTCTCTCTACCTCTCTCTGTCTCTCTCTCTCTCTACCTCTACACCTCTCTCTCTCTCTGTCTCTCTCTCTCTCTCTACCTCTACACCTCTCTCTGTCTCTCTCTCTCTCTACCTCTCTCTCTCTAGGTGTGTTGGAGTGGCCGTTCTGGATGAAGCTGGTCATCGTGGCGATCGGCATGTCAGGCGGACTGGTGTTCATGTACATCCAGTGTAAAGTCTACTGGTTGCTATGGAGACGACTCAAAGCCTTCAATCGCATCATCACTGTGCAGAACTGCCCCGAGAAGCCGCCGCCCACCAACGCCGCGCTGGCCAATGGGAATCACCCTGAGGCCGTGGAGGTCCCGATAGGGCCCGCCCCCGAGGTCATCCAGATGGACTCCGACCTCACGGAGGAAAACCCCGTCTAACACACACACACACACACACACATACACACACACACACACACAGACATATACACACACACACACAGACACAGACAGACATCTACACACATGCGCGCACACACACAGACACACACACACACACACACACACACACACACACACACACACACACACACACACACACACACACACACAGACATATACACACACACACACACACACACACACACACACACAGACACAGACACAGACAGACATATACACACATGCGCACACACACACAGACACAGACACACACACACACACAGACACACACATGCGCGCACACACACACACACACACACACACACACACACACACACACACACACACACACACACACACAGCTCTTGGTAATGCACCCTCCCTATAGCCTATCAGAGCGTCTGTTATAGAAGCAGCTGTAGATCAGCCAATCAGAGCGTCTGTTATAGAAGCAGCTGTAGATCAGCCAATCAGAGCGTCTGTTATAGAAGCAGCTGTAGATTAGCCAATCAGAGCGTCTGTTATAGAAGCAGCTGTAGATCAGCCAATCAGAGCTCCTGTTATACTCTCTCAGTATTAAATATAAACAGCCTGAGGAGTGGCTGGAACAAAACCCTGCACAGCTTGCAGCTCTCCAGGAGGAGGGTTAGAGTCCTAGATGTGTTTATGTTAGTATTTACTCTCTCTGCTGGACAGGATCGAACTCTGAATAGAAATACTGGTGAAATGTGGTATGTCTGTCTGTCTGTCTGTCTGTCTGTCTGTCTGTCTGTCTGTCTGTCTGTCTGTCTGTCTGTCTGTCACTATGATGTCTAGAAGTCTATCTGAAGAGGTCCCTGCATGTCTGTCTGCCTGCCTGCATGTCTGTCTGTCTGCCTGTCTGTCTGTCACTATGATGTCTAGAAGTCTATCTGAAGAGGTCCCTGTCTGTCTGTCTGTCTGTCTGTCTGTCTGTCTGTCTGTCTGTCTGTCTGTCTGTCTGTCTGTCTGTCTGTCTGTCTGTCTGTCTGTCTGTCTGTCTGTCTGTCACTATGATGTATAGAAGTCTATCTGAAGAGGTCCCTGTCTGTCTGTCACTGATGTCTATCTGAAGAGGTCTCTGGCTGCCTGTCTGTTTGTCTGTCTGCCTGCCTGTCTGTCTGTCTGCCTGTTTATCTGCCTGTCTCTAGAAGTCACCATTACAACCAAAAATATCCTATTCTACACTGAACTAAAATAGAAATCGCAACATGTATAGTGTTGGTCCCATGTTTCATGAACTGAAATAAAAGATCCCAGAAATGTTCTATAGGCACAAAAAGCTGATTTCTCTCAAATGTTGTGCACTCATTTGTTTACATCCCTGTTAGTGATAAGAGAATTATCTAATAAAGGTAAATGAATCAATAATCCATTATTAATTAGTAGTTATGTAGCATGGATAATGAATAATTAATGTACTGAACGGTTAGTCCCATAAGGTCTAGTAGAGGCCCGGGACAAAAGGTGTGTGTGTGTGTTTTAGTGGGCCTAAGACAACAGTAGAAATCTGTTTCACCCGACCTAGAAACTTGGAGAGACTTTGGAGAAAACAGGGAGGTACCTCCAAGGTTTCTCTAATCTCGGGGGGGGGGGGGGGGGGAGAAATCCGAGGAGTGTTTCATATATCTAGTGTTTGTGAAGTTTGTATGTGCGTTAGCAGGGAGGGAACTATAAAATAAATGTCTTTGTTATTTGGACCTCAGAACGTTCTCCTGAATAAAGCCGAATTAACCTTTTGCAGAAAGCTGAGTCCTTGCCTAATTATTCTTAAACCCAGTGTCTTACAAACCCTGGGGATTAGTCAAGGCTTATTGATTGCTAATTATTATCATTAAGATATAAAATTCCGTTAACAGTTAGTGAGGATTTCTCCTTTGCCAAGATAATCCATCCACCTGACAGGTGTGGCACATCAATAAGCTGATTAAACAGCATGATCCTTACACAGGTGCACCTTGTGCTGGGGACAATAAAAGGCCACTCTAAAATGTGCAGTTTTGTCACACAACACAATGTCACAAATGTCCACCAGAGCTGTTGCCAAATAATTGCATGTTCATTTCTCTACCATAAGCCACCTCCAACGTTGTTTTAGAGAATTTGGCAGTACTTCCAACCGGCCTCACAACCTCAGACTATGTGTATGGCGTCATGTGGACGAGCGTGTTGCTGATGTCAACGTTGTGAACAGAGGGCCCCATGGTGGAGGTGGGGTTATGGTATGGGCCCCATGGTGGAGGTGGGGTTATGGTATGGGCCCCATGGTGGAGTTGGGGTTATGGTATGGGCCCCATGGTGGAGGTGGTGGTTATAGTATGGGGCCCATGGTGGTGGTGGGGTTATGGTACGGGCCCCATGGTGGAGGTGGGGTTATGGTATGGGCCCCATGGTGGTGGTGGGGTTATGGTATGGGGCAGGTATAAGCTACGGACAACGAACACAATTGCATTTTATCGATGGCAATTTGAATGCACAGAGATACCGTGATGAGATCCTGAGGCCCGTTGTCGTGCCATTCATCACCTCATGTTTCAGCATGATAATACACGGCCCCATGTCGCAAGGATCTGGACACAATTCCTGGAAGCTGAAAATGTCCCAGTTCTTCCATGACCTGCATACACACCAGACATGTCACCCACTGAGCATGTTTGGGATGCTCTGGATCGACGTGTACGACAGCGTGTTCCAGTTCCCGCCGATATCCAGCAACTTCGTACAACAATTCACAGGACAATCAACAGCCGGATCAACTCTATGCGAAGGAGATGTGTAGCGCTGCATGAGGCAAATGGTCCCAGATACTGACTGGTTCTCTGATCCACACCTCTACCTTTATTTAAGGTACAGTATCGGTGACCAACAGATGCATTTCTGTATTCCCAGTCATGTGAAATCCATAGATTAGGGCCTAATTTATTTATTTCAATTGACTGATTCCCTTATATGTTGCGTTCATACAGTGCATTTGGGAAAGTATTCAGACCACTTAACTTTTTCCACTTTGTGTTGTTTTTTACCTCAATCTACACACAATACCCCATAATGACAAAGCAAAAACAGGTTTAATTTCCATAAGTATTCAGACCATGTACTTTGTTGAAACACCTTTGGCTGCGATTACAGCCTTGAGTCTTCTTGGGTACGACGCTACAAGCTTGGCACACCTGTATTTGGGGAGTTTCTCCCATTCTTCTCTGCAGATCCTCTCAAGCTCTGTCAGGTTGGATGGGGAGCGTCGCTGCACAGCTATTTTCAGGTCTCTCCAGAGATATTCAATAGGGTTCAAGTCCGGGCTCTGGCTGGACCACTCAAGGACATTCAGAGAAACCACTCCTGTGTTGTCTTGGCTGTGTGCTTAGGGTCGTTGTCCTGTTGGAAGGTGAACCTTCACCCCAGTCTGAGGTCCTGAGCGCTCTGGAGCAGGTTTTCATCAAGGATCTCTCTATACTTGTCTTCGTTCATCGTTCCCTCGATCCTGACTAGTCTCCAGTCCCTGCCGCTGAAAAACATCCCCACAGCATGATTCTGCCACCACCATGCTTCACCGTAGGGATGGTGCCAGGTTTCCTCCAAATGTGACACTTGGCATTCAGGTCAAAGAGTTCAATCTTGGTTTCATCAGACCAGAGAATCTTGTTTCTCATGGTCTGAGAGTCTTTAGGTGTCTTTTGGCAAACTCCAAGCGGGCCGTCATGTGCCTTTTTACTGAGGAGTGGCTTCCGTCTGGCCACTCTACCATAAAGGCCTGATTGGTGGAGTGATGCAGAGATGGTTGTCCTTCTGGAAGGTTCTCCCATCTCTACAGAGGAACTCTGGAGCTCTGTCAGAGTGACCATCTGGTTCTTGGTCACCTCCCTGACCAAGGCCCTTCTCCCTCGATTGCTCAGTTTGGCCAGGCAGCCAGCTTTGAGTGTAGATTATTTAATACATTTTTAAACAAGGCTGTAACGTAACAAAATGTGGAAAAAGAGAAGGGGTCTGAATACTTTCAGAAGGCACCGGATACGACCTTTACACTCACTCTGACTGACTGGATATGACCTTTACACTCACTCTGACTGACTGGATACAACCTTTACACTCACTCTGACTGACTGGATACGACCTTTACACTCACTCTGACTGACTGGATACAACCTTTACACTCACTCTGACTGACTGGATACAACCTTTACACTCACTCTGACTGACTGGATACGACCTTTACACTCACCCTGACTGACTGGATACGACCTTTACACTCACTCTGACTGGATACAACCTTTACACTCACTCTGACTGACTGGATACAACCTTTACACTCACTCTGACTGACTGGATACGACCTTTACACTCACCCTGACTGACTGGATACAACCTTTACACTCACTCTGACTGACTGGATACAACCTTTACACTCACTCTAACTGGATACAACCTTTACACTCACTCTGACTGACTGGATACAACCTTTACACTCACTCTGACTGACTGGATACGACCTTTACACTCACTCACTCTGACTGGATACAACCTTTACACTCACTCTGACTGACTGGATACGACCTTTACACTCACTCACTCTGACTGACTGGATACGACCTTTACACTCACTCTGACTGACTGGATACAACCTTTACACTCACTCTGACTGACTGGATACGACCTTTACACTCACTCTGACTGACTGGATACAACCTTTACACTCACTCTGACTGACTGGATACAACCTTTACACTCACTCTGACTGACTGGATACAACCTTTACACTCACTCTGACTGACTGGATACGACCTTTACACTCACTCTGACTGACTGGATACAACCTTTACACTCACTCTGACTGACTGGATACAACCTTTACACTCACTCTGACTGACTGGATACGACCTTTACACTCACCCTGACTGACTGGATACGACCTTTACACTCACTCTGACTGGATACGACCTTTACACTCACTCTGACTGACTGGATACAACCTTTACACTCACTCTGACTGACTGGATACGACCTTTACACTCACCCTGACTGACTGGATACAACCTTTACACTCACTCTGACTGACTGGATACAACCTTTACACTCACTCTAACTGGATACAACCTTTACACTCACTCTGACTGACTGGATACAACCTTTACACTCACTCTGACTGACTGGATACAACCTTTACACTCACTCACTCTGACTGGATACGACCTTTACACTCACTCACTCTGACTGACTGGATACAACCTTTACACTCACTCTAACTGGATACAACCTTTACACTCACTCTGACTGACTGGATACGACCTTTACACTCACTCTGACTGACTGGATACGACCTTTACACTCACTCACTCTGACTGGATACAACCTTTACACTCACTCTGACTGACTGGATACAACCTTTACACTCACTCACTCTGACTGACTGGATACAACCTTTACACTCACTCACTCTGACTGGATACAACCTTTACACTCACTCTGACTGACTGGATACGACCTTTACACTCACTCTGACTGACTGGATACAACCTTTACACTCACTCTGACTGGATACAACCTTTACACTCACTCTGACTGGATACAACCTGGATACGGCCTTTACACTCACTCACTCTGACTGACTGGATACAACCTTTACACTCACTCTGACTGACTGGATACGACCGTTACACTCACTCTGACTGACTGGATACAACCTTTACACTCACTCACTCTGACTGACTGGATACGACCTTTACACTCACTCTGACTGACTGGATACAACCTTTACACTCACTCTGACTGGATACGACCTTTACACTCACTCTGACTGACTGGATACGACCTTTACACTCACTCTGACTGACTGGATACGACCTTTACACTCACTCTGACTGACTGGATACGACCTTTACACTCACTCTGACTGACTGGATACAACCTTTACACTCACTCTAACTGGATACAACCTTTACACTCACTCTGACTGACTGGATAGACCTTTACACTCACTCTGACTGACTGGATACGACCTTTACACTCACTCTGACTGACTGGATACGACCTTTACACTCACTCTGACTGACTGGATACGACCTTTACACTCACTCTGACTGACTGGATTCAACCTTTACACTCACTCTGACTGACTGGATACGACCTTTACACTCACTCTGACTGACTGGATACGACCTTTACACTCACTCACTCTGACTGGATACGAGCTTTACACTCGCTCTGACTGACTGGATACGACCTTTACACTCACTCTGACTGACTGGATACGACCTTTACACTCAATCTGACTGACTGGATACGACCTTTACACTCACTCTGACTGACTGGATACAACCTTTACACTCACTCTGACTGACTGGATACAACCTTTACACTCACTCTGACTGACTGGATACGACCTTTACACTCACCCTGACTGACTGGATACGACCTTTACACTCACTCTGACTGGATACGACCTTTACACTCACTCTGACTGACTGGATACAACCTTTACACTCACTCTGACTGACTGGATACAACCTTTACACTCACTCTGACTGACTGGATACGACCTTTACACTCACCCTGACTGACTGGATACGACCTTTACACTCACTCTGACTGGATACGACCTTTACACTCACTCTGACTGACTGGATACAACCTTTACACTCACTCTGACTGACTGGATACGACCTTTACACTCACCCTGACTGACTGGATACAACCTTTACACTCACTCTGACTGACTGGATACAACCTTTACACTCACTCTAACTGGATACAACCTTTACACTCACTCTGACTGACTGGATACAACCTTTACACTCACTCTGACTGACTGGATACAACCTTTACACTCACTCACTCTGACTGACTGGATACGACCTTTACACTCACTCACTCTGACTGACTGGATACAACCTTTACACTCACTCTAACTGGATACAACCTTTACACTCACTCTGACTGACTGGATACGACCTTTACACTCACTCTGACTGACTGGATACGACCTTTACACTCACTCACTCTGACTGGATACAACCTTTACACTCACTCTGACTGACTGGATACAACCTTTACACTCACTCACTCTGACTGACTGGATACAACCTTTACACTCACTCACTCTGACTGGATACAACCTTTACACTCACTCTGACTGACTGGATACGACCTTTACACTCACTCTGACTGACTGGATACAACCTTTACACTCACTCTGACTGGATACAACCTTTACACTCACTCTGACTGGATACAACCTGGATACGACCTTTACACTCACTCACTCTGACTGACTGGATACAACCTTTACACTCACTCTGACTGACTGGATACGACCGTTACACTCACTCTGACTGACTGGATACAACCTTTACACTCACTCACTCTGACTGACTGGATACGACCTTTACACTCACTCTGACTGACTGGATACAACCTTTACACTCACTCTGACTGGATACGACCTTTACACTCACTCTGACTGACTGGATACGACCTTTACACTCACTCTGACTGACTGGATACGACCTTTACACTCACTCTGACTGACTGGATACGACCTTTACACTCACTCTGACTGACTGGATACAACCTTTACACTCACTCTGACTGACTGGATACAACCTTTACACTCACTCTGACTGACTGGATACGACCTTTACACTCACCCTGACTGACTGGATACGACCTTTACACTCACTCTGACTGGATACGACCTTTACACTCACTCTGACTGACTGGATACAACCTTTACACTCACTCTGACTGACTGGATACGACCTTTACACTCACCCTGACTGACTGGATACAACCTTTACACTCACTCTGACTGACTGGATACAACCTTTACACTCACTCTAACTGGATACAACCTTTACACTCACTCTGACTGACTGGATACGACCTTTACACTCACTCTGACTGACTGGATACGACCTTTACACTCACTCTGACTGACTGGATACGACCTTTACACTCACTCTGACTGACTGGATACGACCTTTACACTCACTCTGACTGACTGGATACGACCTTTACACTCACTCTGACTGGATACGACCTTTACACTCACTCACTCTGACTGGATACGACCTTTACACTCGCTCTGACTGACTGGATACGACCTTTACACTCACTCTGACTGACTGGATACGACCTTTACACTCACTCTGACTGACTGGATACGACCTTTACACTCACTCTTGATTCTGATACCTCCTATTGGTTGATTCTGATACTTCCTATTGGTTGATTCTGTTACCTGCCGGGAAGCTCTGATCGCATCTTTCTATAAAGAGTTTCCAAGTTGTTTTGAACACAGCAACACACACGCTCCAATTCTATGTTTAAAGAGGGAGACGCCTCTTAAATAAAACAGAACAACAGTATCGCTCTCTGTCTTTAGGTTTATTAGATGTCTGTATTGGGACACACACACACACACACACACACACACACACACACACACACACACACACACACACACACACACACAAAAACAGGTTGGCTTAACCCCAGTCAGTTAAGATGGCTGACATCCCCAGAGTTTTAACACGCAAAGCATTATGGGGCATCTTCCTGGGTGTCTGAATCTGAGTCCTCCATCAAGGCCTCCTCCTCCTCCTCTCCTGCGGCAGTCCCCTCCTCCTCCTCCTCCTCTCCTGCGGCGATCTCCTCCTCCTTTCCTCCGGCGGTCCCCTCCTCCTCTCCTCCTGTTCTGTCCATCCCTCGGGAAGAGAACTTCCTCATCTTGATGTTGGGAAGCTTCTTTAGATCACCGCTCCACTCCCTGAAACCAACCAATCACAGATCAGAACCATGGAATCATCCAATCACAGATCAAAACAATAGAATCATCCAATCACAGATCAGAACAATGGAACCAACCAATCACAGCTCAGAACAATGGAATCATCCAATCACAGATCAGAAACATGGAATTGCCGGGTTCACCTTGGGGTCATGATAGGGGCTGTACCAAATGGTTGATGTATTAGAATAATTGATTATGTTGTATTAATAGAAGGGTTATAAGACCCCTCCCTCCTTACATATATAGGGTCCTGGACTACAGATTAACTAATATATATATATATATATATATATAGTCATTATAAAGGTTTAATATTGTTCCACAGTTTTCTTCTAGTCTCTCTGCCTCTTATAAAGAAAACGGTCTGAGAAATGTGTAATTGTGTGACAGAACTCTGCAGGGGAGTGTAAGAGATAAGAGACTAGTCAGACATTCCTCTATAAATCAGCCTGGGGACATTTACTGCTGAGCCTTTAGATAACACTGAAACTCTTGTTTGTATAAGCTGTGTGGCTGCATGGGCTTGGTCTCATGGGTAGAAGGTAATGATGTAGGCAGTGACGTCACTAAGATATATGACTGTAGGCATGGGCTTGGTCTCATGAGTAGAAGGTAATGATGTAGGCATAATAAAACAACTCGGACCCTTTTCTATTTTGCAGAACTTACTCTGGAAACATGCCTGCTATGTTACTTCTATCTGCAATTGCATTAATAAAGGTTTTTGAATTATTTAATTAAAGATATTGTCTGAATGCTAATTTCACCAATGATTGACAAGGAACAAGGAACGAACCACACAGAATTAACCAATCAGGTGAGAGAACGTTTCAGAGAGAAATGTAACAAATAGAGCTGTTTTTCATGAATCATCACAACTCTACTGGCAACAACCAATCAGATCACAGCTCTACTGACACAGACCAATCAGATTCCTGCTCTAGCCAGAGGTGGGTTGTCATTGGTCGTCTCACCTGAAGGTCTTGAGATGTTTAGAGTTGATGATGTCTGGAATCTCTGAGGAGAGAAGAAGAACACAACGTCAGGGTTCACTGTGTGTGTGTGTGTGTGTGTGTGTGTGTGTGTGTGTATCACCGTGTGTGTGTGAGACTGACCGAAGCCGTTGCCATGGTACAGAGCGGTCTCTCTCTCTACAGTCTGTTTGATGACAGTCTCCCTGCTGCCATGGAGACGACCCTGACGACCTTTGATCCCGTTCACCAGCTCTATCTGGTCCAACTCCCCGTCAAACCTCTGCAGGTACCTACACACACACATTTTAAATACTTTATTTGAATCCACCAATCACATGTACCAAAAAAAAGATCCAAACATTTCAAAGGTTCCTGTCTGCATGTCCCTCAAGGGTACAGGAAGCACCTCCTTCTCCAAGCAGCTAGGCTGCCCACAACAGCTGAAACAGGAAGCACCTCCTTCTCCAAGCAGCTAGGCTGCCCACGACAGCTGAAACAGAGCAGTACCTAGCCAACTGCTTTGCTCTAGTCCCACGACAGCTGAAACAGAGCAGTACCTAGCCAACTGCTTTGCTCTAGTCCCACAACAGCTGAAACAGAGCAGTACCTAGCCAACTGCTTTGCTCTAGTCCCACGACAGCTGAAACAGAGCAGTACCCAGCCAACTGCTTTGCTCTAGTCCCACGACAGCTGAAACAGAGCAGTAACCTAGCCAACTGCTTTGCCCCAGTCCCACGACAGCTGAAACAGAGCAGTAACCTAGCCAACAGCTTTGCCTTAGTCCCACGACGGCTTTAGGCCCTTCCAAAGTCTAAAATAGGCCTATGCCACGCCGCCCCAACATGTCACAAGGCTCCTTGGCCAATCGGAGTAATGAAAGATTATATTTGCCCCGATGAAACATGGTGAAGCACCAAAATTGCCTTCTCTGGAAGCCTGTGTTTCAGACATAAGTGTCATGACGTTGGCCTGATGGTAAGGTTTATGACCCCCCCCCCATAAATACCTTTCTCCCTTCCCCTCTCTGACCCTACTGAAGGACTTGAATAGCCTGTGTTAAATATAGAGAGTCTGGGAACATCAAACAAATGGGGAAAAGGAACCATATTTTGGTAATAAAACCAGTTGGAAATATGCTTGGGAACGTAATGAGTATGTATGTCAGTTCGGTTGTCATCTGAGACATTATGACTGATGACAGGACGACATAAACTGTACCTGGGAAAGTATCCACCCTCTAGTTATCAGAGTCACATGGAATTGTTATGCAATTGAAATGTTTGATATTGAAATTGTTTGTTAGGAGATTAAATGTAATTTTAGCTTCCAAATGAGAGAATTGGGTTTTCATAAGGAAAGTGCCCTGCTTGATCAGTGGCCCACCCCTGTGAAGAGGAGGGGTTATAAACGATGAAACACATCCTTCCCCCTCTCCACTATATAAGCCTTTGACGAAAAGATAACCAGGTGGTTCCAGTACGTGAGGTCTGCAGCCTCTACGTTAGAAGGACACACGTCAAGTACAGAACTAAGCCAACCTCGGCGTGAGCTATGGTGGCGAATGGTATGAACTTTGAGCTTATTCACTACAGAAGTGATACTTCCTAGCCGTTGAGTTAGCAGCGGCCACTGTAGACGTGGGCTAGGAAAGGATGGACGACAGATCCAGTCTAACAAACAGACGAAGATACCACCACGTATCCAATTTACCACCAGAGACATTCTTCCGAGGACAGGAAGATCTGTTGGCCAACCCGGCCAGCATCTACGACCAATCTACCGAAGCGCAGCTCAGAGTAAATATTTATTGCATTTTCCTTTTCCAAATGGGCGGTAATTTAGAATGCATAAGATAATGTATTTACGATAGCCTAGCTGCTGTTGGTGGTTCCTCAGTCTTCCTGCTCTTTCATTCAAGCCCAACCCCCTTTTCCTTTGTGTAACCAGCTTTCACACAGGTTCCGTCCACCAGGACGTGTTCTGTATGACATCATTGTATTCTGTGTATTTGTAATTCTGTGTGATTAGTTTAGGTATTTAGTAAATAAATAATTAAACCCAATTTTGTATTGCTGATTCAACTTGTTAGCCAGGGTTCGTGAAGATAGCCAAGAATTTACAACTTTCATTATGAGACTGAAAATAAGATAAGGGTTAATATTGACTGCTATCGATGTAAAATATTACTAAGTATTTTAAGAGTTTATTCGGAAGATAACAGCTCTATAAACGTTCTTCCGTGGTGCCCCGACTTTGTAGTTAATTACATTTACATGATTAGCTTAATCAGGTAATATTAATTACAGAGAAATAATTTTATAGGTTAGCATGTCATATCACTTAATCCGGCATAGCCAAAGACACGACATAAGGAAGTAGATGGCTGCAAATATTTTACTTTGAAACTCGGACAAAACAGAGATGCTTGTTCTAGGTCCCAAGAAACAAAGAGATCTTCTGTTGGATCTGACAATTAATCTTGATGGTTGTACAGTCGTCTCAAATGAAACTGAAGGACCTGGGCGTTACTCTGGACCCTGTGATGGACCTGGGCGTTACTCTGGACCCTGTGAAGGACCTGGGCGTTACTCTGGACCCTGTGAAGGACCTGGGCGTTACTCTGGACCCTGTGAAGGACCTGGGCGTTACTCTGGACCCTGTGAAGGACCTCGGTGTTACTCTGGACCCTGGTCGATCTTTTGACGAATATTTCAACATTCATAACGTCGCAAAAATCTGAATTTTTCTGTCCAAAAATGATTTAGAAAAGCTAATCCACTAATAGTAAGACATTGATATTGATTACATTGTTGGGTTTAGACCTGGTAAAGACATTGATTACTACATTGTTGGGTTTAGACCTGGTAAAGACATTGATTAATACATTGTTGGGTTTAGACCTGGTAAAGACATTGATTAATACATTGTTGGGGTTTAGACCTGGTAAAGACATTGATTACTACATTGTTGGGTTTAGACCTGGTAAAGACAGTGAGAAAGCAACAGTTTGTGGAAATGGAGGAGAAAGAGCAAACTACACATGAACATCGACACGGGTCCTGACCTCTCTATGATGTGACAGGCGTCCTGTTTGGTGAACTCTGTCTTCTCAGAGTCCAGCTGGCTCTGAAACCACTGCAGCTTATCACCTACACACACACACAATACAAGGTAAGAGGGGGTACACCCTACCGCTGTACTCACCAACACACACAATACAAGGTAAGAGGGGGTACACCCTACCGCTGTACTCACCAACACACACAATACAAGGTAAGAGGGGGTACACTCTACTGCTGTACTCACCAACACACACAATACAAGGTAAGAGGGGGTACACCCTACCGCTGTACTCACCAACACACACAATACAAGGTAAGAGGGGGTACACCCTACTGCTGTACTCTCCTACACACACAATACAAGGTAAGAGGGGGTACACCCTACTGCTGTACTAACCAACACACACACACAATACAAGGTAAGAGGGGGTACACCCTACTGCTGTACTAACCAACACACACACACACACACAATACAAGGTAAGAGGGGGTACACCCTACTGCTGTACTAACCAACACACACACACAATACAAGGTAAGAGGGGGTACACCCTACTGCTGTACTAACCAACACACACACACAATACAAGGTAAGAGGGGGTACACCCTACTGCTGTACTAACCAACACACACACACAATACAAGGTAAGAGGGGGTACACCCTACCGCTGTACTAACCAACACACACAATACAAGGTAAGAGGGGGTACACCCTACTGCTGTACTCACCTACACACACACACAATACAAGGTAAGGGGGGGTACACCCTACCGCTGTACTAACCAACACACACACACAATACAAGGTAAGAGGGGGTACACCCTACCGCTGTACTAACCAATACACACAAACAATACAAGGTAAGAGGGGGTACACCCTACCGCTGTACTAACCAACACACACACACACACACACAATACAAGGTAAGAGGGGGTACACCCTACCGCTGTACTAACCAATACACACAAACAATACAAGGTAAGAGGGGGTACACCCTACCTGTCTTTTCTTACTACCACTACATTTACTAAACAAACTACCTTGTTGTTGTCATGTTGTGTCAACAACATGGTAGCAACACAACGTGTCAACAACATGGTAGCAACACAACATGACAACAACATGGTAGAAACACAACATGACAACAACAAGGTAGACCAAACATGACAACAACATGGTAGAAACAACATGGTAGCAACACAACATGACAACATGGTAGAAACACAACATGACAACATGGTAGGAACAACATGACAACAACATGGTAGATACAACGTGTCAACAACAAGGTAGAAACAACATGACAACAACATGGTAGGAACACAACATGGTAGTAACACAACATGACAACATGGTAGAAACACAACATGACAACATGGTAGAAACAACATGGTAGATACAACGTGTCAACAACAAGGTAGAAACAACATGACAACAACAAGGTAGAAACAACATGACAACAACATGGCAGAAACACAACATGGTAGTAACAAAACATGGTAGCAGCACAAAACATGGTACAAACATTATTTGGCACAGACAACAGCACAAAGGGAAGAAGGTAGAGACAACAATACATCACAGCAGCCACAACTGTCAGTAAGAGTGTCCATGTTTGAGTCTTTGAATGAAGAGATTTTGTGTTAAACGCTCTACAACAAAGCTTTATTGGTGTCCAACAAGCTTTCTCTGCCCTTGACCTTTGTTTTGGAGGTGTTCAGAACAAGGTGATGTGGTTTGGGTAGAAGAACGCCCCTCTCCCTACAGGTGTGATTACTACCTCTGGGGGTTTACAGCTGGAGGTAGTCACCTCATACAAGTACTTGGGAGTATGGCTAGATGGTACACTGTCCTTCTCTCAGCACATATCAAAGCTGCAGGCTGAAGTTAAATCTAGACTTGGTTTCCTCTATCGTAATCGCTCCTCTTTCACCCCAGCTGCCAAACTAACCCTGATTCAGATGACCATCCTACCCATGCTAGATTACGGAGACATAATTTATAGATCGACAGGTAAGGGTGCTCTCGAGCGGCTAGATGTTCTTTACCATTCGGCCATCAGATTTGCCACCAACGCTCCTTATAGGACACATCACTGCACTCCATACTCCTCTGTAAACTGGTCATCTCTGTATAACCATCGCAAGACCCACTGGTTGATGCTTATTTATAAAACCCTCTTAGGCCTCACTCCCCCCTATCTGAGAGATCTACTGCAGCCCTCATCCTCCACATACAACACCCGTTTGCCAGTCACATTGTGTTAAAGGTCCCCAAAGCACACACATCCCTGGGTCGCTCCTCTTTTCAGTTCGCTGCAGCTAGCGACTGGAACGAGCTGCAACAAACACTCAAACTGGACAGTTTTATCTCCATCTCTTCATTCAGACTCAATCATGGAGAGCCCCCGTCCCCGCAGGAGTCCGTTTGGTAGGCCGTCATTGTAAATAAGAATTTGTTCTTAACTGACTTGCCTAGTTAAATAAAGGTGAAATATAAAAAATATGCATATAAATGGATGAGAGAGCTTCCTACTGCTTGAGCTGTTGTTGTTGATGTAAATTGAGAAGAGTGTGGGGCCTAGGATCGAGCCTTGGGGTACTCCCTTGGTGACAGGCAGTGGCTGAGACAGCAGATGTTCAGTAACAGTAGTACAGTAACAATAATAGTACAGTAACAGACTGTCAGACTCACCAATGCTGTTGAGACGAGTGGCCTTCTCACTCTTTTGTCTGTGGAGGCAGAGATACACACTTAACTTTATAAATATATAAGAATATACAGGATTCTCTCTGTTCAAAACACAAACGCAAACCATCTCCCTCCCTCCTTACCTCTCCTTCTTTCCCAGACGTATCTCCTGGCTGGCCAGGTAAGCAGCTTTCCTGCTATAGGGATGACACACCTTCTCCTTCTGAGTTGGTTTACCTTTCCCCGCCTTCGGCTACACACACACACACACACACACACACACGACTGTTAGAACACTTCCTTGCATTATTCTACACCGAACTAAAATATAAACCCAACATGTAAAGTGTGGGTCCCATGTTTCAATAACTGAAATAGAATATCCTAGAAATGTCCATACGCACAGAAAGCGTATTTCCCATCCAGCTGATAGCTGTGGCATATCAAGAAGCTGATTTAAACGGCATGATCATTACACAGGTGCACCTTGTGCTGGGGGACATTAAAAGGTCACTCTAAAATGTGAAGTTTTGTCACACAACACAATGCCACAGATGTCTGATGTTTTGAGGGAGCGTGCAATTGACATGCTGACTGCAGAAATTTTCTCCAGGGCTGTTGCCTGAGAATTTAATGTTCATTTCTCTACTATAAGCCACCTCCAAAGTCATTTTAGAGAATTTGGCAGTACGTCCAACTGGCCTCATAACCGCAGACCACACCAGCCCAGGACCTCCACATCCGGCTTCTTCGCCGATGGGATCGTTTGAGACCAGCCACCCAGACAGCTGATGAAACTGAGGAGTATTTCTGTCTGTAATAAAGCCCTTTGTGGGGAAAAACTCATTCTGATTGGCTGGACCTGGCTCCCCAGTGGGTGGAGCCCTCCCAGGCCCACCCATCGCTGCGTCCCTGCCCAGTCATGTGAAATACTTACTTAAAAGCTTAAGTAAAATAAGAGTTAAGAAAATATTTAATAAATAAACTAAAGTAAAAAAAAAAACAATAACAATAATGAGGCTATCGGCGGGGGTACAGGCTAGTCGAGGTAATATGTAGGTAGGGGTAAAGTGATTATGCATAGATAATGAACAGCGGAGAGCAGCAGCGTAAATAAATGAGTATTTAATGCAAATAGTCTAGGTATCCATTTGATTAGCTGTTCAGCAGTCTTATGGCTTGGGGGTAGAAGCTGTTAAGAAGCCTTAGGACCTATTTTTTTTATTTAACTAGGCAAGTCCTAGACGTGGTGCTTGTGAAAGTCACGTGAAATCCATAGATTAGGACCTAATTTATTTATTTCAATTGACTGATTTCCTTATATTAACTTTAACTCATAAATCGTTGAAATGGTTGCGTTTATATTTTCGTGCAGTATACATCCACTAGGTTCTAAGAGCGCTATAACGTTATATAAATCAAGGTTTAGCTAAATATATTTATACATATATAGATACATGTTAACGATGTTAAATAAGTGTAATTTTACCATGTTTTAGTTGTATGTGCGAAGTCTGATCATCGGTTGAACACACGTGTTCTGTATTGACAACTCCGGCGGATGTTGCTGGTCCGTCGCACAACACTGTCCGTCATTTCATCCGGCGGCGGAAAGAAGGTTCCACAAACCGGAAGACAACAAGACCACGTTGTTTCCGAATCAAAACGTGTTGCGAACAGCAGAGTAACGTTACTGAGAGTAGCAGAGAGCAGACCGAGAACAGATTTACAGCCTTAACTACTCTTAACGTAAGTCCATCTTCATCTACACGTTTGTAATATGATGCACAACATTGTAATAATGTCATCGGTATAATACAGAATTGGCGATACAATACTAAAGATAATTTAAAACTCCGACTAACAGTAACGTTGTCTGGTTCTGAGAATGCCTAGCAACCAAGCTACATAACTGTTGTATTAACCAGTGGACTAGCTAACGTTAGCAACCAAGCTACATAACTGTTTTATTAACTAGTGGACTAGCTAACGTTAGCAACCAAGCTACATAACTGTTTTATTAACTAGTGGACAAGCTAAGATTAGTAACCAACCTACATAACTGTTTTATTAACTAGTGGACTAGCTAACGTTAGCAACCAAGCTACATAACTGTTTTATTAACTAGTGGACTAGCTAACGATAGCAACCAAGCTACATAACTGTTTGTTTAACTAGTGGACTAGCTAACGTTAGCAACCAAGCTACATAACTGTTTTATTAACTAGTGGACTAGCTAACGTTAGTAACCAACCTACATAACTGTTTTATTAACTAGTGGACTAGCTAACGTTAGCAACCAAGCTACATAACTGTTTTATTAACTAGTGGACTAGCTAACGTTAGCTAGCTACGAATTTAACTCCAGTGTTATGAACTCTGATTGTAAAACGTATTTTTTCATAGATGTGGCTGGCAGACTAGCTATCCAGCTAGTTCTAAAGTTAGCTAATACCTGAAAGTAACCAATGGGGCAGGGTAGTTGACCAAGGTAAAAATGTGTACCACCAAGTACTAAGTCATGTTTTTCAGAGGGGGTCAAATACTTATTTCCCTCATTAAAATGCAAATCAATTTATAACATTTTGCTGGATTTTTTGTTGTTGTTATTCTGTCTCTCACTGTTCAAATAAACCTACCATTAAAATGATAGACTGATCATTTCTTTGTCAGTGGGAAAACGTACAAAATCAGCAGGGGATCAAATACTTTTTTCCCTCACTGTACCTGGGCTATACAGCCCTGCGGGAGGGTTTGTCCCGTTTGCGTCTGTTAGCTTCCGTTCTGTGTGGTTCCTAGTGACTATTACCCAGCTGATTGTAGTTGTGGTATCCAGGTGTGATAGTCTCTACCCAGCTGATTGTAGTTGTGGTATCCAGGTCCCCAGGTGTGATAGTCTCTACCCAGCTGATTGTAGTTGTGGTATCCAGGTCCCCAGGTGTGATAGTCTCTACCCAGCTGATTGTAGTTGTGGTATCCAGGTGTGATAGTCTCTACCCAGCTGATTGTAGTTGTGGTATCCAGGTGTGATAGTCTCTACCCAGCTGATTGTAGTTGTGATATCCAGGTCCCCAGGTGTGATAGTCTCTACCCAGTAACAGGATGGAGGCCCAACCAGAGGAGACGGCCGTGGTACCAGAGGTTCTTCAGAGCTCAGCAGAGACACACAGAGAGGAACTGGAACTTAACAACGGTACCAGCACCGAGCACCGGGAGGAAGGATGCACAGCTGAGACAGAACCTCAGGGACTGACCTCCGTGACCTCAGACAGCCGTTTACCTGCGGAGTTAACGGGAGGAGCAGAGGAGATGGAGGTTACGGAGAATCTCAACTCTGTCTCGAGCTCCGAGCTGGGAGACGGAACCACACACACACACCTCCCCAAGGACGTCTTCCTGGACGTCTCCCTGGACCCCTCTCAGAACCTCCCCCTGGACCCACCCCAGGACCCCTCTCAGAACCCCCCCCAGAACCTCCCCCAGGACCCCCCCCAGAACCTCCCCCACGACCCACCCCAGGACCTCCCCCAGGTACTGTTGACGTTACAGGACGGTGTGTGTGTCCGGGACCAGCGGGACGGTGTGTGTGTCCGGGACCAGCGGGACGGTGTGTGTGTCCGGGTCCAGCGGGACGGCAGCAGCTCCTCCTCAGACAGTGATTCAGACTCCTCTTCCTCCGGTGTGACGCTGGCTGTTGTGTTAGGTCAGGCAGATGACGAAGATGATGATGATGAAGGCTTCAGTCGGACAAAGAAACCCTGTTCCATCAAAACCCTGGACGAGATCCTGCCTGAGGTACCCCTGACCTCTAACCCCTGACCTCTCTAACCCCTGGCCTCTCTAACCCCTGGCGCCTCTCTCTAACCCCTGACCTCTCTAACCCCTGGAGCCTCTCTCTAACCCCTGACCTCTCTCTAACCCCTGACCTCTCTAACCCCTGACCTCTCTCTAACCCCTGGCGCCTCTCTCTAACCCCTGGCGCCTCTCTCTAACCCCTGAACTCTCTCTAACCCCTGGCCTCTCTCTAACCCCTGGCGCCTCTCTCTAACCCCTGGCCTCTCTCTAACCCTGACCTCTCTCTAACCCCTGACCTCTCTCTAACCCCTGATCTCTCTCTAACCCCTGGCCTCTCTCTAACCCCTGGCCTCTCTCTAACCCCTGGCCTCTCTCTAACCCCTGACCTCTCTCTAACCCCCCTGACCTCTCTCTAACCCCCCTGACCTCTCTCTAACCCCCGACACCTCTCTTGTATCTCTCCTCTGGGAATTCAGAACTTCATGTGAGTAAAAATAAAGTTAGCGTCGTATTCACATGAAAATTGTGTGTGTGTGTGTGTGTGTGTGTGTGTGTGTGTGTGTGTAGGAGTTGCCTGCTGTCGAGGAGTTGACGGTTGTTCTACCAGAGGAGGCGGAGATACTGCCCCTGGGATCAGTCACCAGCATCATCCAACAGCTGGGTTAGTCCCTCCCCCTAGGACCAGTACCATCCAATAGCTGGGTTAGTCCCTCCCCCTAGGACCAGTACCACCCAACAGCTGGGTTAGTCCCTCCCCCTAGGACCAGTACCATCCAACAGCTGGGTTAGTCCCTCCCCCTAGGACCAGTACCATCCAACAGCTGGGTTAAACTCTCCCCCTAGGACCAGTACCATCCAATAGCTGGGTTAATCCCTCCCCCTAGGACCAGTACCATCCAATAGCTGGGTTAGTCCCTCCCCTTAGGACCAGTACCATCCAATAGCTGGGTTAATCCCTCCCCCTAGGACCAGTATCATCCAATAGCTGGGTTAGTCCCTCCCCCTAGGACCAGTACCACCCAACAGCTGGGTTAGTCCCTCCCCCTAGGACCAGTACCATCCAACAGCTGGGTTAGTCCCTCCCCCTAGGACCAGTACCATCCAACAGCTGGGTTAGTTCCTCCCCCTAGGACCAGTCACCAGTACCATCCAACAGCTGGGTTAGTCCCTCCCCCTAGGACCAGTACCATCCAATAGCTGGGTTAGTCCCTCCCCCTAGGACCAGTACCATCCAATAGCTGGGTTAATCCCTCCACACTACACCAGTGGTTTTGACAGTCTGGATTACGAGCTTTAGTCGGGGCTAAGAAAAAATGTAAGAGTTGGTTTTCTTGATTTTGATAAGAGAGATGAAAATGTATTTAATTTAAGGTTATAAGTTGTAGGAAAAATATAAATTGACCGTTTTTTTTTAAGGTTGTGTTTTTGGATTTGAGGATGGAATGGGTTCCCCAGATATTGTGGTGAGAACTTGACCCTGGATTGACCCTTGACCACTGCCCTTCACATTACCCTCTGACCCCCTCTGACCCCTCTTGGTGTCTGTTGTGTTTCCTCAACAGTGATCATACAGTCATTTAAGGACACGCCCCCTCTGAAGGACGACAGCGTCATCTTCAACTCTGATAGGCTGGCCGTGGGCAAGGTAGGAGGGGCTTAGAGTCTGGGGGAGGAGTCCTCAGAGTACTGGAGATTTACTGGAGGTTCTTTAATCATTCTCTCTCCTCCTCCGGGTATTTGAGGTGTTTGGGCCGGTCTCCAGTCCCTTCTATGTGTTGAGGTTTAACTCTCTCCTCCTCCGGGTATTTGAGGTGTTTGGGCCGGTCTCCAGTCCCTTCTATGTGTTGAGGTTTAACTCTCTCCTCCTCCAGGTGTTTGAGGTGTTTGGGCCGGTCTCCAGTCCCTTCTATGTGTTGAGGTTTAACTCAGAGAGCGACATCACAGAGAGAGGAGTGAAGCTGAAGGACTCCATGTTCTACGCCCCGTCGCTCACCGACTACACCCTGTACATCCTCACTGAGCAGCTACGACGGTCAGTCCACACTGACTACACCCTGTACATCCTCACTGACTACACCCTGACTACACCCTGTACATCCTCACTGACTACACCCTGTACATCCTCACTGAGCAGCTACGACGGTCAGTCCACACTGACTACACCCTGACTACACCCTGTACATCCTCACTGAGCAGCTACGACGGTCAGTCCACACTGACTACACCCTGACTACACCCTGTACATCCTCACTGAGCAGCTACGGCGGTCAGTACACACTGACTACATCCTGACTACACCCTGTACATCCTCACTGAGCAGCTACGGCGGTCAGTACACACTGACTACATCCTGACTACACCCTGTACATCCTCACTGACTACACCCTGTACATCCTCACTGACTACACCCTGTACATCCTCACTGAGCAGCTACGACGGTCAGTACTCACTGACTACACCCTGACTACACCCTATACATCCTCACTGAGCAGCTACGACGGTCAGTCTACACTGACTACACCCTGACTACACCCTGTACATCCTCACTGAGCAGCTACGACGGTCAGTACTCACTGACTACACCCTGACTACACCCTGTACATCCTCACTGAGCAGCTACGACGGTCAGTACACCCTGACTACACACTGACTACACCCTGTACATCCTCACTGAGCAGCTACGACGGTCAGTACTCCCTGACTACACACTGACTACACCCTGACTACACCCTCTACATCCTCACTGAGCAGCTACGACGGTCAGTCCACACTGACTACACCCTGTACATCCTCACTGACTACACCCTGACTACACCCTCTACATCCTCACTGACTACACCCTGTACATCCTCACTGACTACACCCTGACTACACCCTCTACATCCTCACTGACTACACCCTGACTACACCCTCTACATCCTCACTGACTACACCCTGACTACACCCTCTACATCCTCACTGACTACACCCTGTACATCCTCACTGACTACACCCTGACTACACCCTCTACATCCTCACTGACTACACCCTGACTACACCCTCTACATCCTCACTGACTACACCCTGACTACACCCTCTACATCCTCACTGACTACACCCCGACTACACCCTGTACATCCTCACTGAGCAGCTACGACATGTATAATTGAAGCTCTGTGTGTGTGTGTGTGTGTGTGTGTGTGTGTGTGTGTGTGTGTGTGTGTGTGTGTGTGTGTGTTGTGGTGTGTGTGTGTGTGTGTGTGTGTTTAGGTTGAAAGGCTCCGACGCATCCTGGAAGAATGACCAGGAGCCTCCACCAGAGGTGATTACCCATAATGCCTTCTAAATAGTAGAGAGGGGAGGATCACAGGCCCTGTCTGATTACCCATAATGCCTTCTAAATAGTACAGAGGGGAGGATCACGGGTCCTGTCTGATTACCCATAATGCCTTCTAAATAGTAGAGAGGGGAGGATCACAGGCCCTGTCTGATTACCCATAATGCCTTCTAAATAGTACAGAGGGGAGGATCACGGGTCCTGTCTGATTACCCATAATGCCTTCTAAATAGTAGAGAGGGGAGGATCACAGGTCCTGTCTGATTACCCATAATGCCTTCTAAATAGTAGAGAGGGGAGGATCACAGGTCCTGTCTGATTACCCATAATGCCTTCTAAATAGTAGACAGAGGATCACAGGTCCTGTCTGATTACCCATAATGCCTTCTAAATAGTACAGAGGGGAGGATCACGGGTCCTGTCTGATTACCCATAATGCCTTCTAAATAGTAGAGAGGGGAGGATCACAGGTCCTGTCTGATTACCCATAATGCCTTCTAAATAGTAGAGAGGGGAGGATCACAGGTCCTGTCTGATTACCCATAATGCCTTCTAAATAGTAGACAGAGGATCACAGGTCCTGTCTGATTACCCATAATGCCTTCTAAATAGTAGAGAGGGGAGGATCACAGGTCCTGTCTGATTACCCATAATGCCTTCTAAATAGTAGACAAAGGATCACAGGTCCTGTCTCATTACCCATAATGCCTTCTAAATAGTACAGAGGGGAGGATCACAGGTCCTGTCTGATTACCCATAATGCCTTCTAAATAGTAGACATTTTGACTATGTGCAAATAGAACATTAATGTTAGTGACATTTCTAATTTTATACGTCAGGATTTCATTTGGACTTCATCTAGTAGACTGGTCTTTATCTAGTAGAATTCACTGAACTCTATTGAGGAAGAGACTGGTCTTTATCTAGTAGGATTCACTGATCTCGTCTCTCCTCTGTCCTGTCCCCTCTCGTCTCTCCTCTGTCCTGTCCTCTCTCGTCTCTCCTCTGTCCTGTCCCCTCTCATCTCTCCTCTGTCCTGTCCCCTCTCGTCTCTCCTCTGTCCTGTCCCCTCTCGTCTCTCCTCTGTCCTGTCCCCTCTCGTCTCTCCTCTGTCCTGTCCCCTCTCGTCTCTCCTCTGTCCTGTCCCCTCTCGTCTCTCCTCTGTCCTGTCCCCTCTCCTCTCTCCTCTGTCCTGTCCCCTCTCCTCTGTCCTGTCTTCTCTGTCCTGTCCTCTCTCGTCTCTCCTCTGTCCTGTCCTGTCTCGTCTCTCCTCTGTCCTGTCTCCTCTGTCCTGTCTCCTCTGTCCTGTCTCCTCTGTCCTGTCCTCTCTCGTCTCTCCTCTGTCCTGTCCTGTCTCGTCTCTCCTCTGTCCTGTCCTCTCTCGTCTCTCCTCTGTCCTGTCCTGTCTCGTCTCTTCTCTGTCCTGTCCCCTCTCGTCTCTCCTCTGTCCTGTCCCCTCTCGTCTCTCCTCTGTCCTGTCCTCTCTCGTCTCTCCTCTGTCCTGTCCTCTCTCGTCTCTCCTCTGTCCTGTCCCCTCTCGTCTCTCCTCTGTCCTGTCCCCTCTCGTCTCTCCTCTGTCCTGTCCTCTCTCGTCTCTCCTCTGTCCTGTCCTCTCTCGTCTCGTCTCTCCTCTGTCCTGTCCCCTCTCGTCTCTCCTCTGTCCTGTCCTGTCTCCTCTGTCCTGTCCCCTCTCGTCTCTCCTCTGTCCTGTCCTCTCTCGTCTCTCCTCTGTCCTGTCCTGTCTCCTCTGTCCTGTCCTCTCTCGTCTCTCCTCTGTCCTGTCCTCTCTCGTCTCTCCTCTGTCCTGTCCCCTCTCGTCTCTCCTCTGTCCTGTCCCCTCTCGTCTCTCCTCTGTCCTGTCCCCTCTCGTCTCTCCTCTGTCCTGTCCCCTCTCGTCTCTCCCCTGTCCTGTCCTCTCTCGTCTCTCCTCTGTCCTGTCCTCTCTCGTCTCTCCTCTGTCCTGTCCTCTCTCGTCTCTCCTCTGTCCTGTCCCCTCTCGTCTCTCCTCTGTCCTGTCCCCTCTCGTCTCTCCTCTGTCCTGTCCCCTCTCGTCTCTCCTCTGTCCTGTCCCCTCTCGTCTCTCCTCTGTCCTGTCCCCTCTCGTCTCTCCTCTGTCCTGTCCCCTCTCGTCTCTCCTCTGTCCTGTCCTCTCTCGTCTCTCCTCTGTCCTGTCCCCTCTCGTCTCTCCTCTGTCCTGTCCCCTCTCGTCTCTCCTCTGTCCTGTCCCCTCTCGTCTCTCCTCTGTCCTGTCCCCTCTCGTCTCTCCTCTGTCCTGTCCCCTCTCGTCTCTTCTCTGTCCTGTCCCCTCTCCTCTCTCCTCTGTCCTGTCCCCTCTCCTCTGTCCTGTCCTCTCGTCTCTCCTGTCTCCAGGCGTTGGACTTCAGTGATGATGAGGCAGAACAGAAGATGAAAAGGAAGAAGAAGAAGGGGAATGTCCAGAAGAGTGAGAGAGAAAGAGGACAGAGAGCTGATCCTCAACCAGGTCAGACACTCAACTCACACTGGTTCTGGTCCACTCAACACAACACTGGTTCTGGTCCACTCAACACAACACTGGTTCTGGTCCACTCAACACAACACTGGTTCTGGTCCACTCAACACACACTGGTTCTGGTCCACTCAACACACACTGGTTCTGGTCCACTCAACACACACTGGTTCTGGTCCACTCAACAAACTCTGGTCCACTCAACACTGGTTCTGGTCCACTCAACACAACACTGGTTCTGGTCCACTCAACACACACTGGTTCTGGTCCACTCAACACACACTGGTTCTGGTCCACTCAACACACACTGGTTCTGGTCCACTCAACAAACTCTGGTCCACTCAACACTGGTTCTGGTCCACTCAACACAACACTGGTTCTGATCCACTCAACTCACACTGGTTCTGGTCCACTCAACACACACTGGTTCTGGTCCACTCAACACAACACTGGTTCTGGTCCACTCAACACAACACTGGTTCTGGTCCACTCAACACAACACTGGTTCTGGTCCACTCAACACAACACTGGTTCTGGTCCACTCAACACAATACTGGTTCTGGTCCACTCAACACTGGTTCTGGTCCACTCAACACACACTGGTTCTGGTCCACTCAACAGATAGCTGGATTAGACCCTATCGTAGATGGATTAGACCCTATCGTAGATGGATTAGACCCTATCGTAGATGGATTAGACCCTATCGTAGACAGATTAGACCCTATCGTAGCTGGATTAGACCCTATCGTAGACGGTTTAGACCCTATCGTAGACGGATTAGACCCTATCGTAGATGGATTAGACCCTATCGTAGACGGATTAGACCCTATCATACCTGGATTAGACCCTATCGTAGACGGATTAGACCCTATCGTAGATGGATTAGACCCTATCGTAGACGGATTAGACCCTATCATACCTGGATTAGACCCTATCGTAGATGGATTAGACCCTATCGTAGATGGATTAGACCCTATCGTAGATGGATTAGACCCTATCGTAGACGGATTAGACCCTATCGTAGACGGATTAGACCCTATCGTCGACGGATTAGACCCTATCATACCTGGATTAGACCCAATCGTAGATGGATTAGACCCTATCGTAGCTGGATTAGACCCTATCGTAGACGGATTAGACCCTATCGTAGACGGATTAGACCCTATCGTAGACGGATTAGACCCTATCGTAGACGGATTAGACCCTATCGTAGACGGATTAGACCCTATCGTAGACGGATTAGACCCTATCGTAGACGGATTAGACCCTATCGTAGACGGATTAGACCCTATCGTAGATGGATTAGACCCTATCGTAGACGGATTAGACCCTATCGTAGACGGATTAGACCCTATCGTAGACGGATTAGACCCTATCGTAGACGGATTAGACCCTATCGTAGACGGATTAGACCCTATCGTTGATGGATTAAACCCTATCGTAGCTGGATTAGACCCTATCGTAGACGGATTAGACCCTATCGTAGATGGATTAGACCCTATCGTAGATGGATTAGACCCTATCGTAGACGGATTAGACCCTATCGTAGACGGATTAGACCCTATCGTAGATGGATTAGACCCTATCGTAGACGGATTAGACCCTATCATACCTGGATTAGACCCTATCGTAGACGGATTAGACCCTATCGTAGATGGATTAGACCCTATCGTAGACGGATTAGACCCTATCATACCTGGATTAGACCCTATCGTAGATGGATTAGACCCTATCGTAGATGGATTAGACCCTATCGTAGACGGATTAGACCCTATCGTAGACGGATTAGACCCTATCGTACACGGATTAGACCCTATCGTAGATGGATTAGACCCTATCGTAGCCGTAGATGGATTAGACCCTATCGTAGATGGATTAGACCCTATCGTAAATGGATTAGACCCTATCGTAGACGGATTAGACCCTATCGTAGACGGATTAGACCCTATCGTCGACGGATTAGACCCTATTTTACCTGGATTAGACCCAATCGTAGATGGATTAGACCCTATCGTAGCTGGATTAGACCCTATCGTAGCTGGATTAGACCCTATCGTAGACGGATTAGACCCTATCGTAGACGGATTAGACCCTATCGTAGACGGATTAGACCCTATCGTAGACGGATTAGACCTTATCGTAGACGGATTAGACCTTATCGTAGACGGATTAGACCCTATCGTAGATGGATTAGACCCTATCGTAGATGGATTAGACCCTATCGTAGATGGATTAGACCCTATCGTAGACGGATTAGACCCTATCGTCGACGGATTAGACCCTATCGTACACGGATTAGACCCTATCGTAGATGGATTAGACCCTATCGTAGCCGTAGATGGATTAGACCCTATCGTAGATGGATTAGACCCTATCGTAGATGGATTAGACCCTATCGTAGACGGATTAGACCCTATCGTAGACGGATTAGACCCTATCGTCGACGGATTAGACCCTATTTTACCTGGATTAGACCCAATCGTAGATGGATTAGACCCTATCGTAGCTGGATTAGACCCTATCGTAGCTGGATTAGACCCTATCGTAGACGGATTAGACCCTATCGTAGACGGATTAGACCCTATCGTAGACGGATTAGACCTTATCGTAGACGGATTAGACCCTATCGTAGACGGATTAGACCCTATCGTAGATGGATTAGACCCTATCGTAGATGGATTAGACCCTATCATACCTGGATTAGACCCTATCGTAGATGGATTAGACCCTATCGTAGATGGATTAGACCCTATCGTAGATGGATTAGACCCTATCGTAGATGGATTAGTTCCTATCGTAGATGGATTAGACCCTATCGTAGACGGATTAGACCCTATCGTAGACGGATTAGACCCTATCGTAGACGGATTAGACCCTATCGTAGATGGATTAGACCCTATCGTAGCCGTAGATGGATTAGACCCTATCGTAGATGGATTAGACCCTATCGTAGATGGATTAGACCCTATCGTAGACGGATTAGACCCTATCGTAGACGGATTAGACCCTATCGTAGACGGATTAGACCCTATCGTCGACGGATTAGACCCTATCATACCTGGATTAGACCCAATCGTAGATGGATTAGACCCTATCGTAGCTGGATTAGACCCTATCGTAGCTGGATTAGACCCTATCGTAGACGGATTAGACCCTATCGTAGACGGATTAGACCCTATCGTAGACGGATTAGACCCTATCGTAGATGGATTAGACCCTATCGTAGATGGATTAGACCCTATCGTAGCCGGATTAGGTGGGGAAAAAAAAAATTTAGACCCTATCGTAGACGGATTAGACCCTATCGTAGACGGATTAGACCCTATCGTAGACGGATTAGACCCTATCGTAGACGGATTAGACCCTATCGTAGACGGATTAGACCCTATCGTAGACGGATTAGAGCCTATCGTAGACGGATTAGACCCTATCGTAGACGGATTAGACCCTATCGTAGACGGATTAGACCCTATCGTAGACGGATTAGACCCTATCGTAGACGGATTAGACCCTATCGTAGATGGATTAGACCCTATCGTAGACGGATTAGACCCTATCATACCTGGATTAGACCCTATCGTAGACGGATTAGACCCTATCGTAGATGGATTAGACCCTATCGTAGACGGATTTAAAGTGAGCATTTTGTGCAATAAATACATTTATTTTTTTAATGTTCTGAACAAATATCCGAGGAGAAAAGCAAGCATGGACTTTGAAGAATGTAAAATAGAGCAGAGTACAAATGTCAGATGAGGAGGAGAGAGCACAGTGATGAAGAATCAGTACATTTTACATGACATTTTAGTCATTTAGCAGACGCTCTTATCCAGAGCGACTTACAGTAGAGTGAATACATTTTATTACATTTTTTAAATACTGTGATGGTTGTTGGCTGTATATCATTTGAGCTTTAACCCCTCTCTCTGTGTGTGTGTGTGTGTGTGTGTGTGTGTGTGCCCTCATTTTCTTTCTCTTCCAGGCAGAGATTCCGTCACCAGACCGCAGATGTCCCAGAGGCCTTTGCAACAGAGTCGTCCACCCCGCCGTGACAACTGGGGTCCCCCACCCCGATACGAAGGGGCTCCATTCTACACACACCAGCCCCACTACCCCTACCCTCCCCCCTACCAGCCCCAGTCCTTCCCCCTCTACCCTCCCCCTCCTCCCCCCCACATGTCCTTCCCCTGGTCTCCTCCCCCCTCTCACCCCTACCACAACCTCCCCTTCTCTCACCTCCCCCCTCCTCCCCCACCACCCACTGGCCCTTATCCTCCTCAGTGAGGACACACACACACACACACACACACACACACACACACACACACACACACTACTAGTGACTGTACACCTCTCCTCCTACACACTCATCAACGTTGTTTGACCAAAATCAACACATTAAAAGTCTATTTTTACTGTCTGCGTTTCAAGTCTGTTTTAATAGTTTCTGTCCTTAAATTCCACGGTAGTAGAAACTGTTATAGTGATGATGATAACAGCTCTACAGTCACCTCATCATGTACCCTCCTGACTCTGTTCTGGTCCATAACCTCATCATGTACCCTCCTGACCCTGTTCTGGTCCATATCCTCATCATGTACCCTCCTGACCCTGTTCTGGTCCATATCCTTATCATGTACCCTCCTGACCCTGTTCTGGTCCATATCCTCATCATGTACCCTCCTGACCCTGTTCTGGTCCATATCCTCATCATGTACCCTCCTCTCTGAGAGCTGTTGGCTATATGACCCTGTTCTGGTCCATAACCTCATCATGTACCCTCCTGACCCTGTTCTGGTCCATATCCTCATCATGTACCCTCCTCTCTGAGAGCTGTTGGCTATATGACCCTGTTCTGGTCCATAACCTCATCATGTACCCTCCTGACCCTGTTCTGGTCCATAACCTCATCATGGACCCTCCTCTCTGAGAGTTCTGTTGGCTATATGACCCTGTTCTGGTCCATAACCTCATCATGTACCCTCCTCTCTGAGAGCTGTTGGCTATATGACCCTGTTCTGGTCCATAACCTCATCATGTACCCTCCTCTCTGAGAGCTGTTGGCTATATGACCCTGTTCTGGTCCATAACCTCATCATGTACCCTCCTCTCTGAGAGCTGTTGGCTATATGACCCTGTTCTGGTCCATATCCTCATCATGTACCCTCCCGACCCTGTTCTGGTCCATAACCTCATCATGTACCCTCCTGACCCTGTTCTGGTCCATAACCTCATCATGTACCCTCCTCTCTGAGGGCTGTTGGTTTTTGGCCTTTCTCAGGAGTTTTTCCTAGGGAGTTTTTCCCAGCCACCGTGCTTCTTTCACATGCATTGCTTGCTGTTTGGGGTTTTAGGCTGGGTTTCTGTACAGCACTTTAAGATTTCAGCTGATGTACGAAGGGCTATATAAATAAATTTGATTTGATTTGATTTGATTTTGGCTATATGACCCTGTTCTGGTCCATAACCTCATCATGTACCCTCCTCTCTGAGAGTTCTGTTGGCTATATGACCCTGTTCTGGTCCATAACCTCATCATGTACCCTCCTGACCCTGTTCTGGTCCATATCCTCATCATGTACCCTCCTCTCTGAGAGCTGTTGGCTATATGACCCTGTTCTGGTCCATAACCTCATCATGTACCCTCCTGACCCTGTTCTGGTCCATAACCTCATCATGGACCCTCCTCTCTGAGAGCTGTTGGCTATATGACCCTGTTCTGGTCCATAACCTCATCATGTACCCTCCTCTCTGAGAGCTGTTGGCTATATGACCCTGTTCTGGTCCATAACCTCATCATGTACCCTCCCGACCCTGTTCTGGTCCATATCCTCATCATGTACCCTCCTCTCTGAGAGCTGTTGGCTATATGACCCTGTTCTGGTCCATATCCTCATCATGTACCCTCCTCTCTGAGAGCTGTTGGCTATATGACCCTGTTCTGGTCCATAACCTCATCATGTACCCTCCTCTCTGAGAGCTGTTGGCTATATGACCCTGTTCTGGTCCATAACTTCATCATGTACCCTCCTCTCTGAGGGCTGTATTTGTGTGTATTATGGATCCCCATTAGTACCTGGTTAAATAAAATACTAAGTGGTGCAAAACCCTATGAAACTGGTACACAGCTCAATTCAGCTGGACTCTGGTGACAAATAAACTATTACATTCTCTGCTGGTTAATAATTCAGTATTTAATGGTCTGGCTGACCACCAAATATTGGGTGTTCTAATATTTAATATATATAATTATATAATATAATAATATAATGTTACGTTCCGAACGTTACAAAGCCACGCCCACAGTGCGCTGTGATTGGACAAAGGGACTGCACTTACTTCCGTATACACAAAGCACAGATGACGTTGCAGTCCGTCCACTATTCTCTTCCGCCTTCCACATCGGCTGGGTCCGTCCTCTGTGTCCCGTCACGGCGAATAACTAAACCTCCAACACCGTCTGGCGTCCTTTACCAACACATTTACTACGAACAAAAGATGGGTGAAGCTGTCGACACCACGACGCTGTGTCTCTTCGACGTGGACGGGACGCTGACTGCCGCTCGACAGGTCGGTAGACGGTACTGCTAACGGTAGATCCTCCAGACAGTAGAGAGAGAGAGTGCTATGGTTTAGCTATGTTAGTTCACACTCCAGACAGTAGAGTAGAGAGAGTGCTATGGTTTAGCTATGTTAGTTCACACTCCAGACAGAGAGAGAGAGTGCTATGGTTTAGCTATGTTAGTTCACACTCCAGACAGAGAGAGAGAGTGCTATGGTTTAGCTATGTTAGTTCACACTCCAGACAGAGAGAGAGAGTGCTATGGTTTAGCTATGTTAGTTCACCCTCCAGACAGTAGAGTAGAGAGAGAGAGAGTGCTATGGTTTAGCTATGTTAGTTCACACTCCAGACAGTAGAGTAGAGAGAGTGCTATGGTTTAGCTATGTTAGTTCACACTCCAGACAGAGAGAGAGAGTGCTATGGTTTAGCTATGTTAGTTCACACTCCAGACAGAGAGAGAGAGTGCTATGGTTTAGCTATGTTAGTTCACACTCCAGACAGAGAGAGAGAGTGCTATGGTTTAGCTATGTTAGTTCACCCTCCAGACAGTAGAGTAGAGAGAGAGAGAGTGCTATGGTTTAGCTATGTTAGTTCACACTCCAGACAGTAGAGTAGAGAGAGTGCTATGGTTTAGCTATGTTAGTTCACACTCCAGACAGAGAGAGAGAGTGCTATGGTTTAGCTATGTTAGTTCACACTCCAGACAGAGAGAGAGAGTGCTATGGTTTAGCTATGTTAGTTCACACTCCAGACAGAGAGAGAGAGTGCTATGGTTTAGCTATGTTAGTTCACCCTCCAGACAGTAGAGTAGAGAGAGAGAGAGTGCTATGGTTTAGCTATGTTAGTTCACACTCCAGACAGTAGAGTAGAGAGAGTGCTATGGTTTAGCTATGATAGAATGATATCTACTGTATCCGTGGTAGAGGCAGGACTGGCGTGTACTAGCGTGTACCGGCGTGTACCGGCGTGTCCTGGCGTGTACTAATGTGTGCTGGCGTGTTCTGGCGTGTACTAATGTGTACTAGCGTGTGCTGGCGTGTACTAACGTGTGCTGGCGTGTACTAACGTGTACTGGCGTGTTTCAGAGGGTGACTCCCGGGATGGAGGACTTCCTGCAGCGTCTGCGGCGGCGTGTTAGAGTCGGCGTGGTGGGCGGGTCGGACTTCATCAAGATCAAAGAACAACTGGGAGACGATGGTGAGTGTCTGGGAGGGAGGGAGGGAGGGAGGGAGGGAGGGAGGGGAGACGATGGTGAGTGTCTGTGTGTCTGTAGCAATTACAAACTGGTTACCAACATGCATAGAACAGTAACCAATTACAAACTGGTTACCAACATGCATAGAACAGGTTCCTTATTTCAATTATAAACTGGTTACCAACATGCATAGAACAGTAACCAAGAATGTTTTTCCTCATTCCTGTGGTATATTGTAGAGATGTAGGACACAGTTCTGCTCCCTAAATTCCCTCCCCCCCGTGTCTCACTCAGTTCTGCTCCCTAAATTCCCTCCCCCCCGTGTCTCACTCAGTTCTGCTCCCTAAATTCCCTTCCCCCCGTGTCTCACTCAGTTCTGCTCCCTAATTCCCTCCCCCCGTGTCTCACTCAGTTCTGCTCCCTAAATTCCCACCCCCCCGTGTCTCACTCAATTGCGTTCCGACCGGTCCCTCTACACACGTGTGCTGAGTATAGAAATAAAAGCCTATAAAAACAGAAATAAATAAATACCTATAAAGGCCTATAAAAACAGATACCTATTAAAAACAGAAATGCCTATAAATACAGAAATAAATGTAGAAATGAATGCCTAATAAATACAGAAATAAAAGCCTATAAAAACAGAAATAAAAGCCTATAAAAACAGAAATAAAAGCCTATAAATGCAGAAATGAATGCCTAATAAATACAGAAATAAAAGCCTATAAATACAGAAATAATGCAGAAATAAAAGCCTATAAATACAGATCTGATGGGATACACAAGCTACATTCCTTGCCAAATGACAACAGTTTTTTCAGAAATTCAAAATGGACTAAACTTAGCTTTTTGGTCTTACTTTAGGGTTAGGCATAGGGTTAGCAGTGTGGTTAAGGTTAGGGCTAAGGTTAGGGTTAAAATCATATTTTAAGAAGATACATTGTAGAAACAGGCTTTATTACTTTGTGGCTGCGGTACCTAGTGAAAACCCTACGTTGTGACTGTGGTACCTAGTGAAAACCCTACTTTGTGGCTGTGGTACCTAGTGAAAACCCTACGTTGTGGCTGCGGTACCTAGTGAAAACCCTACTTTGTGGCTGCGGTACCTAGTGAAAACCCTACTTTGTGGCTGCGGTACCTAGTGAAAACCCTACTTTGTGGCTGCGGTACCTAGTGAAACCCTACTTTGTGGCTGCGGTACCTAGTGAAAACCCTACTTTGTGGCTGCGGTACCTAGTGAAAACCCTACTTTGTGAACTACTAGTGGCGTTAGAAGGGCTTAGTCCAGGTTATAACCCCCTAAACAGACCGGTTCCACACTGAAAACATACAAAAACATTACTTTAATAAAGACATATTTTAATCCGAATCATTAAGCCTAGGCCTTAGGTTGAAGTCATTAAAACTCATTTTTCAACCACTCCGCACATTTCTTGTTAACAAACTATAGTTTTGGCAAGTCGGTTAGGACATCTACTTTGTGCATGACACAAGTCATTTTTCTAACAATTGTTTACAGACAGATTATTTCACTTATAATTCACTGTATCACAATTCCAGTGGGTCAGAAGTTTACATACACTAAGTTGACTGTGCCTTTAAACATTCCAGAAAATGATGTCATGGCTTTAGAAGCTTCTGATAGGCTAATTGACATCATTTGAGTCAATTGGAGGTGTACCTGTGGATGTATTTCAATGTATTTCAAGGCCTACCTTCAAACTCAGTGCCTCTTTGCTTGACTTCATAGGAAATTCATAGGAAAATCAAAAGAAATCAACCAAGACCTCAGAAAAAAGATAGTTGTTTTACTAGGATTAAATGTCAGGAAAAACTGAGTTTAAATATATTTGGCTAAGGTGTATGTAAACTTCTGACTTCAACTATATTATGCAATGTTGTGTGCTGTTGGCATATAGATAAATAAGCACATGGTTTTTCCAGCCTTGTGTTATAAAAATTTTATTTTTTCCATTGGAGAACTAGTAAAAATAATAATGCAGTACTGGAACAGTCCAAGGTCCAATCCCTATCCCTATCCCTATCCCTTGTCTGATATACTGTAAACAAGGCTGGAATGCTGTTAAACTAGCCAGTTCACTCCACCAATCAGGCCTTTATGGTAGAGTGGCCAGACGGAAGCCACTCCTCAGTAAAAGGCACATGACAGCTCGCTTTGAGTTTGCCAAAAGGCACCTAAAGACTCTCAGACCATGAGAAACAAGACCCTCTGGTCTGATGAAACCAAGATTGAACTCTTTGACCTGAATGCCAAGCATCACGTCTGGAGGAAACCTGGCACCATCCCTACGGTGAAGCATGGTGGTGGCAGCATCATGCTGTGGGGATGTTTTTCAGGAGCAGGGACCGGGAGACTAGTCAGGATCGAGGAAAGATGAACGGAGCAAAGTGATGACAACCTGCTCCAGAGCCTCAGGACCTCAGACTGGGGCGAAGGTTCACCTTCCAACAGGACAACGACCCTAAGCACACAGCCAAGACAACGCAGGAGTGGCTTCGGGACAAGTCTCTGAATGTCCTTGAGTGGCCCAGCCAGAGACCGGACTTGAACCCGATCGAACATCACCATTTTTAGAATGAGGCTGTAACATAACAAAATGTGGGAAAAGTCAAAGGGTCTGAATACTTTCCGAATGCCCTGAACACACGACTGGAATGCTGTTTCAGCCATCAGGACCCAAACTAACCAGTTTATCATAAATAT
>NW_021822576.1:634229-660947 GCF_901001165.1 Salmo trutta
TCTCTATAGTCTATCTCTACAGGTCTCTACACTCTACAGGTCTCTATAGTCTACAGGTCTCTATAGTCTACAGGTCTCTATAGTCTATACTCTACAGGTCTCTATACTCTACAGGTCTCTATACTCTACAGGTCTCTACAGGTCTCTATAGTCTACAGGTCTCTATAGTCTAAAGGTCTCTACAGGTCTCTATAGTCTACAGGTCTCTATAGTCTACAGGTCTCTATAGTCTCCAGGTCTCTATAGTCTACAGGTCTCTATACTCTACAGGGCTCTATACTCTACAGGTCTCTATAGTCTCCAGGTCTCTATACGCTACAGGTCTCTATAGTCTACAGGTCTCTATAGTCTACAGGTCTCTATAGTCTATAGTCTACAGGTCTCTACAGGTCTCTATACTCTACAGGTCTCTATACTCTCCAGGTCTCTATAGTCTCCAGGTCTCTATAGTCTACAGGTCTCTATAGTCTACAGGTCTCTATAGTCTACAGGTCTCTATAGTCTATAGTCTACAGGTCTCTACAGGTCTCTATACTCTACAGGTCTCTATAGTCTATAGACTACAGGTCTCTATAGTCTACAGGTCTCTATACTCTACAGGTCTCTATACTCTACAGGTCTCTATAGTCTACAGGTCTCTATACTCTACAGGTCTCTGTAGTCTACAGGTCTCTATAGTCTACAGGTCTCTATAGTCTATAGTCTACAGGTCTCTATAGTCTACAGGTCTCTATACTCTACAGGTCTCTATAGTCTACAGGTCTCTATACTCTACAGGTCTCTATACTCTACAGGTCTCTATACTCTACAGGTCTCTATACTCTACAGGTCTCTATACTCTACAGGTCTCTATAGTCTACAGGTCTCTATACTCTACAGGTCTCTATACTCTACAGGTCTCTATAGTCTACAGGTCTCTATAGTCTACAGGTCTCTATACTCTACAGGTCTCTATACTCTACAGGTCTCTATAGTCTATACTCTACAGGTCTCTATAGTCTCCAGGTCTCTATACTCTACAGGTCTATAGTCTCCAGGTCTCTATAGTCTACAGGTCTCTATAGTCTATAGTCTACAGGTCTCTACAGGTCTCTATACTCTACAGGTCTCTATAGTCTACAGGTCTCTATACTCTACAGGTCTCTATAGTCTACAGGTCTCTATACTCTACAGGTCTCTATACTCTACAGGTCTCTATAGTCTCCAGGTCTCTATAGTCTACAGGTCTCTATAGTCTACAGGTCTCTATACTCTACAGGTCTCTATAGTCTACAGGTCTCTATAGTCTACAGGTCTCTAGTTAGGGTCCATGTATATGTTTTGTCTGACAGGTTTTCTCTCTGTGTCCCCAGGTGGTGTACATGTCTCTGAGTGTGTGTGTTGCCGTGGTGTGTGTGTTGGAGGTTGGCCGGGAGGTGTGTGTCCGTGCGTTTGGTAACGTTCGGGGGCGGAGTGTGGTGGTGATTGGGAAGGTGTTTGTGTGGCTGTGTGTGTTGTTGTTCTGCGTGTGTGTTCAGTATCACCACAGCCGAGTGAGGAGCAGAGGGTTCCTCCGTTTCTATAGAGACAACCGCACGCTGAAACACCTGCCTTTCATTATCCACTCTGCAGGTACGCACCCTGAAACACCTGGCTTTCATTATCCGCCCTGAAACACCTGCCTTTCATTATCCGCCCTGAAACACCTGCCTTTCATTATCCGCCCTGAAACGCCTGCCTTTCATTATCCTCCCTGAAACACCTGCCTTTCATTATCCGCCCTGAAACACCTGCCTTTCATTATCCGCCCTGAAACACCTGCCTTTCATTATCCGCCCTGAAACACCTGCCTTTCATTATCCGCCCTGAAACACCTGCCTTTCATTGCAATAGGCATTACTACAGTCCCTGGTTCGGTTTTGGCCTTCGTTGTAAATAATAATTTGTTCCTAACTGACTTGCCTGGTTAAATGAAGGTTAAATTATAAATAAATGAAATCCTCTCTGCAGGTTCACTTCCTGTCTTCTCTGTGTTGTTGTTAGTTCTTCTACAGTTGAGTGTTTTTACAGCAGGTCCACCTCCTACCACACAGAGGAGACACACATTAAACCTACCTTTTACACCTGGACGTGTGTGTGGTGGTGTGTGTGTGTGTGTGTGTGTTTGTGTGTGTGTGGTGTGTGTTGTGTAGTGTGTGTGTGTGTGTGTGTGTGTGTGTGTGTGTGTGTGTGTGTGTGTGTGTGTGGTTGTGTGTGTAGGGAACACGGCGGTGTTGGTGGTCATGTCCGCTGATCTGTCAGAGGCGAATCATCTTCCTGTTATCTGCTGCTAGGGATTCTGGACTGGAGCTCCTGGTCTCTCTGCCTTGTCTGGTCAATCTACACAGGTACCCCCCTCTCCCCATCTCCACCTATCCCAGGTACCCCCCTCTCCCCATCTCCCCCCTATCACATGTACCCCCCTCTCCCCATCTCCCCCTATCACAGGTACCCCCCTCTCCCCATTCTCCCCCTATCACAGGTACCCCCCTCTCCCCATCTCCCCCTATCACAGGTACCTCTCTCCCCCTATCACAGGTACCCCTCTCCCCCCATCACAGGTACCCCTCTCCCCCCTCCCCCAGCCTGTCTATAGAGTGATCTGTATCACAGGTACCCCTCTCCCCCCTCTCCCCCTCCCCCCTTTCCCCCAGCCTGTCTATAGAGTGATCTGTATCACAGGTACCCCCCTCCCCTCCCCCCCCTCTCCCCCCTCTCCCCTCTCCCCCTCTCCCCCAACCTATCTAATCTGCATCATAAAGTCCTCTGTCCTGCTCTATTCAGACACACAGTAGAATGACAATCCCTATTCAGCCCTCTCTCTCTCTCTCTCTCTCTCTCTCTCTCTCTCTCTCTCTCTCTCTCTCAATTTCAATTCAGTTTAAGGGGCTTTATTGGCAGGGGAAACATATGTTAACATTGCCAATGCAAATTAAATAGATTATAAACAAAAAAGAAATGAACAGTAAACATTACACTCACAAAGGTTCCAAAGAATAAAGACATTTTAAATGTCATATTATGTCTATATATTGTTGTAACGATGTACAAATAGTTAAAGTACGAAAGGGAAAATAAATAAACATAAATATGTGTTGTATTTACAATGGTGTTTTGTTCTTCACTGGTTGACCTTTTCTTGTGGCAACAGGTCACACATCTTGCTGCTGTGATGTCACACTGTGGTATTTCACCCAGTAGATATGAGAGTTTATCAAAATGGGGTTTGTTTTGTAATTCTTTGTGGATCTGTGTAATCTGAGGGAAATATGTGTCTCTAATATGGTCATACATTTGTCAGGAGGTTAGGAAGTGCAGCTCAGTTTCCACCTCATTTTGTGGGCAGTGTTGCACATAGCCTGTCTTCTCTTGAGAGCCAGGTCTGCCTACGGTGGCCTTTCTCAATAGCAAGGCTATGCTCACTGAGTCTGTACATAGTCAAAGCTTTCCTTAAGTTTGGGTCAGTCACAGTGGTCAGGTATTCTGCCGCTGTGTTCTCTCTGTTTAGGGCCAAATAGCATTCTAGTTTGCTCTGCTGTTTTGTTAATTACTTGACACATTGTAAAGAATTATCTTTTTGTTTTCTCATGATTTTATTGGGTCTAATTGTGTTTCTGTCCTGGGGCTCTGTGGGGTGTGTTTGTGTTTGTGAACAGAGCCCCAGGACCAGCTTGCTGAGGGGCCTCTTCTCCAGGTTCATCTCTCTGTAGGTGATGGCTCTGTTATGGAAGGTTTGGGAATTGCTTCCTTTTAGGTGGTTGTAGAATTTAATGGCTATTTTCTGCTCTGCATTATTTGGTGTTTTACGTTTTACACTGAGGATATTTTTGCAGAATTCTGTATCCAGAGTCTCAATTTGGTGTTTGTCCCATTTTGTGAATTCTTGGTTGGTGAGCAGACCCCAGACCTCACAACCATAAAGGGCAATGGGTTCTATAACTGATTCAAGTATTTTCTGCCAGATCCTAATTGGTATGTTGAATTTTATGTTCCTTTTGATGGTGTAGAAGGCCCTTCTTGCCTCGTCTCTCAGATCGTTCACAGCTTTGTGGAAGTTACCTGTGGCTCTGATGTTTAGGCCGAGGTATGTATAGTTTGTGTGCTCTAGGGCAACGGTGTCAAGATGGAATTTGTATTTGTGGTCCTGGCGACTGGACCTGTTTTGGAACACCATTATTTTTGTCTTACTGAGATTTACTGTCAGGGCCCAGGTCTGTCAGGGTCCAGGTCAATCAGGGCCCAGGTCTGTCAGGGGCCCAGGTCTGTCAGGGGCCCAGGTCTGTCAGGGGCCCAGGTCAATCAGGGCCCAGGTCAGTCAGGGCCCCAGGTCTGTCAGGGCCCCAGGTCTGTCAGGGGCCCAGGTCTGTCAGGGGCCCAGGTCTGTCAGGGGCCCAGGTCAATCAGGGCCCAGGTCAGTCAGGGCCCCAGGGTCTGTCAGGGGCCCAGGTTCTGTCATGGGGCCCAGGTCTGTCAGGGGCCCAGGTCTGTCAGGGGCCCAGGTCTGTCAGGGGCCCAGGTCTGTCAGGGGCCCAGTCTGTCAGGGCCAGGTCTGTCAGGGCCCAGTCTGTCAGGGCCAGGTCGGTCAGGGCCCAGGTCTGTCAGGGCTCAGGTCACACACACACCGGGCCCAGTAACGTGTGTTGTGTGTGTGAAGTGCCCTGCAGGCTTGCTATGGGTGTAGTGTTTGATGTGTGTGTGTTTGATGTGTGCTGTATAAATGCCCTTCATTTATAACGTGAATACAGTCCTCTCTATAGACCTGCATGTTGCCAGGACATCAAAGGGTCAACAGAATAGACCTTCCTCCTATGGTCTGATCTACTTGGAAGCACTGCAGGACTAGATCACTGACACACACAATAAAACGAAGTGGGGTGGTAGCCTTGGTCAGCTGCTTATAGAAGACCCTGCAAGGCAGTTAGCATTTAGCATGGCTAGCATCATACCATTGACCTGAACTGTAAAACCAGTTAGCATTTAGCATGGCTAGCATCATACCATTGACCTGAACTGTAAAACCAGTTAGCATTTAGCATGGCTAGCATCATACCATTGACCTGAACTGTAAAACTAGTTAGCATGGCTAGCATCATACCATTGACCTGAACTGTAAAACCACCTTTAGCGTTAGCATGGCTAGCATCATGCCATTGACCTGCACTGTAAAACCACTGTTAGCATTAGCATGGGAATCAGCCGAAAAGTTTTTTTTTAAAGCTGCTTTAAGAACCAGAACTGATAAGAGGGAGAGGGAGAGGGGCCTCTAGCAGGTGGGGGAGGGAGGGAGGGAGGGAGGGAGGGAGACAGCAACCAGCCAATTTATTTGTATTTTTTATTTCACCTTTATTTAACCAGGTCGGCTAGTTGAGAACAAGTTTTAATTTGCAACTGTGACCTGGCCAAGATAACGCATAGCATCTCTCTCCCTCTCACTCTATCCCTCTGTCTCTCTATCTCTCTGTCTCTCTATCCCTCTGTCTCTCTATCCCTCTGTCTCTCTATCCCTCTGTCTCTCTATCCCTCTGTCTCTCTCTCCCTCCCTCTCTCTTCCACTCTCTATCCCTCCCTCTCTCTCCCTCCCTTCCTGTCTCTTCCACTCTCTATCCCTCTCTCTCTGTCTCTCTCTCTGTCTCTCTCTATCTCTCTCTCTATCTCTCTCTCTCTATCCCTCTCCCTCTCTCCCTCTCTCTCTCTCTCTCTCTCCCTCTCTCTCTCCCTCTCTCTCTCCCTCTCTCTCTCCCTCTCTCTCTCCCTCTCTCTATCTATCTATCTATCTATCTATCTATCTTATCTATCTTATCTATAACACACACAGAACTAAGCTTGAGAAATACTTCACATCCCAGAGAGAGAGTTGCCCACCGTTACAACGCTGTATACAGCCTTAAATCCTTTGGAACTTTTGTGAGTGTAATGTTTTATAGTTCCCTTTTTATAATCTATTTCACTTGCTTTGGCAAAGTAAACATATGTTTCCCCTGCTAATAAAGCCCTTTTGAATTTAATTTGAGGGAGAGAGAGACTGAAGGAGCTCTGGGGAGGGAGGCTGAAGGAGCTCTGGGGAGGGAGGCTGAAGGAGCTCTGGGGAGGGAGGCTGAAGGAGCTCGGGGGAGGGAGGCTGAAGGAGCCCGGGGGAGGGAGGCTGAAGGAGCCCGGGGGAGGGAGGCTGAAGGAACCCGGGGGAGGGAGGCTGAAGGAGCCCGGGAGAGGGAGGCTGAAGGAGCCCGGGAGAGGGAGAGGGAGGCTGAAGGAGCCCGGGAGAGGGAGAGGGAGGCTGAAGGAGCCCAGGGAAGGGGGAGGGGACTAAGTGAGCGAGAGAGAGAGTAGGGAAAGACTGATTGGTAACGAGATGTGTGTGTGTGTGTGTGTGTGTGTCGTGTTCCAGTCAGGGTGGTGAGATTCAACAGAGACAGAGCTGGTCCAGATATCAGTCAGGAGGAACCATCTAACTCCTACAACACTACTGAGACTGGATTCAGGTATATATACACACCTAACCCTAGACTGGCTTCAGGTATATACACACCTAGACTGGCTTCAGGTATATACACACCTAACCCTAGACTGGCTTCAGGTATATACACACCTAACCCTAGACTGGCTTCAGGTATATATACACACCTAACCCTAGACTGGGTTCAGGTATATACACACCTAGACTGGCTTCAGGTATATATACACCTAGACTGGCTTCAGGTATATACACACCTAGACTGGCTTCAGGTGTGTATATATACACACCTGGACTGGCTTCAGGTGTGTATATATACACACCTAGACTGGCTTCAGGTGTGTATATATACACACCTGGACTGGCTTCAGGTGTGTATATATACACACCTGGACTGGCTTCAGGTGTGTATATATACACACCTGGACTGGCTTCAGGTGTGTATATATACACACCTGGACTGGCTTCAGGTGTGTATATATACACACCTGGACTGGCTTCAGGTGTGTATATACACACCTGGACTGGCTTCAGGTGTGTATATACACACCTGGACTGGCTTCAGGTATGTATATACACACCTAACCCTAGACTGGCTTCAGGTGTATATATACACACCTAACCCTAGACTGGCTTCAGGTATGTATATACACACCTAACCCTAGACTGGCTTCAGGTATGTATATACACACCTAACCCTAGACTGGCTTCAGGTATGTATATACACACCTAACCCTAGACTGGCTTCAGGTATGTATATACACACCTAACCCTAGACTGGCTTCAGGTATGTATATACACACCTAACCCTAGACTGGCTTCAGGTATATATACACACCTAACCCTAGACTGGCTTCAGGTATATATACACACCTAGACTGGCTTCAGGTATATATACACACCTAACCCTAGACTGGCTTCAGGTATATATACACACCTAACCCTAGACTGGCTTCAGGTATGTATATACACACCTAACCCTAGACTGGCTTCAGGTATGTATATACACACTTAACCCTAGACTGGCTTCAGGTATGTATATACACACTTAACCCTAGACTGGCTTCAGGTATGTATATACACACTTAACCCTAGACTGGCTTCAGGTATGTATATATACACACCTGGACTGGCTTCAGGTATGTATATACACACCTGGACTGGCTTCAGGTATGTATATACACACCTGGACTGGCTTCAGGTATGTATATACACACCTGGACTGGCTTCAGGTATGTATATACACACCTGGACTGGCTTCAGGTATGTATATACACACCTAACCCTAGACTGGCTTCAGGTATATATACACACCTAACCCTAGACTGGCTTCAGGTATGTATATACACACCTAACCCTAGACTGGCTTCAGGTATGTATATACACACCTAACCCTAGACTGGCTTCAGGTATGTATATACACACCTAACCCTAGACTGGCTTCAGGTATGTATATACACACCTAACCCTAGACTGGCTTCAGGTATGTATATACACCTAACCCTAGACTGGCTTCAGGTATGTATTACACACCTCACCCTAGACTGGCTTCAGGTATGTATATACACACCTACCCCTAGACTGGCTTCAGGTATGTATATACACACCTAACCCTAGACTGGCTTCAGGTATGTATATACACACCTAACCCTAGACTGGCTTCAGGTATGTATATACACACCTAACCCTAGACTGGCTTCAGGTATGTATATACACACCTAACCTAGACTGGCTTCAGGTATTATATACACACCTAACCCTAGACTGGCTTCAGGTATGTATATACACACTAACCCTAGACTGGCTTCAGGTATGTATATACACACCTTAACCCTAGACTGGCTTCAGGTATGTATATACACACTTAACCCTAGACTGGCTTCAGGTATGTTATATACACACTTAACCCTAGACTGGCTTCAGGTATGTATATACACACTTAACCCTAGACTGGCTTCAGGTATGTATATACACACTACCTGGACTGGCTTCAGGTATGTATATACACACCTGGACTGGCTTCAGGTATGTATATACACACCTGGACTGGCTTCAGGTATGTATATACACACCTGGACTGGCTTCAGGTATGTATATACACACCTGGACTGGCTTCATGGTATGTATATACACACCTGGACTGGCTTCAGGGTATGTATAATCCACCTGATGCTTCAGGTATGTATAGACACACCTAGACTGGCTTCAGGTATATATACACACCTAACCCTAGACTGGCTTCAGGTATGTAGTATACACACCTAACCCTAGACTGGCTTCAGGTATGTAGATACACACCTAACCCTAGACTTGGCTTCAGGTATTATATACACACCTAACCCATAGACTGGCGTCAGGTAGGTATATACACACCTAACCCTAGACTGGCGTCAGGTATGTATATACACACCTAACCCTAGACTGGCTTCAGGTATATATACACACCTAACCCTAGACTGGCTTCAGGTATATAGACACACCTAGACTGGCTTCAGGTATATACACACCTAACCCTAGACTGGCTTCAGTATATATACACACCTAACCCTAGACTGGCTTCAGGTAGGTATATACACACCTAACCCTAGACTGCTTCAGGTATTATATACACACTTAACCCTAGACTGGCTTCAGGTATGTATATACACACTTACCCTAGACTGGCTTCAGGTATGTATATACACACTTAACCCTAGACTGGCTTCAGGTATGTATATACACTACCTAGACTGCTTCAGGTATTATACACACCTGGACTGGCTTCAGGTATGTATATACACACCTGGACTGGCTTCAGGTATGTATATACACACCTGGACTGGCTTCAGGTATGTATATACACACCTGGACTGGCTTCAGGTATGTATATACACACCTGGACTGGCTTCAGGTATGTATATACACACCTAGACTGGCTTCAGGTATATATACACACCTAACCCTAGACTGGCTTCAGGTATGTATATACACACCTAACCCTAGACTGGCTTCAGGTATGTATATACACACCTAACCCTAGACTGGCTTCAGGTATGTATATACACACCTAACCCTAGACTGGCTTCAGGTATGTATATACACACCTAACCCTAGACTGGCTTCAGGTATGTATATACACACCTAACCCTAGACTGGCTTCAGGTATGTATATACACACCTAACCCTAGACTGGCTTCAGGTATGTATATACACACCTAACCCTAGACTGGCTTCAGATATGTATATACACACCTAACCCTAGACTGGCTTCAGGTATGTATATACACACCTAACCCTAGACTGGCTTCAGGTATGTATATACACACCTAACCCTAGACTGGCTTCAGGTATGTATATACACACTTAACCCTAGACTGGCTTCAGGTATGTATATACACACTTAACCCTAGACTGGCTTCAGGTATGTATATACACACTTAACCCTAGACTGGCTTCAGGTATGTATATACACACCTGGACTGGCTTCAGGTATGTATATACACACCTGGACTGGCTTCAGGTATGTATATACACACCTGGACTGGCTTCAGGTATGTATATACACACCTGGACTGGCTTCAGGTATGTATATACACACCTGGACTGGCTTCAGGTATGTATATACACACCTAACCCTAGACTGGCTTCAGGTATGTATATACACACCTAACCCTAGACTGGCTTCAGGTATATATACACACCTAACCCTAGACTGGCTTCAGGTATGTATATACACACCTAACCCTAGACTGGCTTCAGGTATGTATATACACACCTAACCCTAGACTGGCTTCAGGTATGTATATACATACCTAACCCTAGACTGGCTTCAGGTATGTATATACACACCTAACCCTAGACTGGCTTCAGGTATGTATATACACACCTAACCCTAGACTGGCTTCAGGTATGTATATACACACCTAACCCTAGACTGGCTTCAGGTATGTATATACACACCTAACCCTAGACTGGCTTCAGGTATGTATATACACACCTAACCCTAGACTGGCTTCAGGTATGTATATACACACCTAACCCTAGACTGGCTTCAGGTATGTATATACACACCTAACCCTAGACTGGCTTCAGGTATGTATATACACACCTGGACTGGCTTCAGGTATGTATATACACACCTGGACTGGCTTCAGGTATGTATATACACACCTGGACTGGCTTCAGGTATGTATATACACACCTAACCCTAGACTGGCTTCAGGTATGTATATACACACCTAACCCTAGACTGGCTTCAGGTATATATACACACCTAACCCTAGACTGGCTTCAGGTATATACACACCTAACCCTAGACTGGCTTCAGGTATATACACACCTAACCCTAGACTGGCTTCAGGTATATACACACCTAACCCTAGACTGGCTTCAGGTATATATATATACACACCTAACCCTAGACTGGATTCAGGTATATATATACACACCTAACCCTAGACTGGCTTCAGGTATATATACACACCTAACCCTAGACTGGCTTCAGGTATATATATACACCTAACCCTGGACTGGCTTCAGGTGTGTATATATATATATATATATACACACCTAATCCTAGACTGGCTTCAGGTATATATATATATACACACCTAACCCTAGACTGGCTTCAGGTATATACACACCTAACCCTAGACTGGCTTCAGGTATATATACACACCTAACCCTAGACTGGCTTCAGGTATATATACACACCTAACCCTAGACTGGCTTCAGGTATATATACACACCTAACCCTAGACTGGCTTCAGGTATATATACACACCTAACCCTAGACTGGCTTCAGGTATATACACACCTAACCCTAGACTGGCTTCAGGTATATATATACACACCTAACCCTAGACTGGATTCAGGTATATATATATATATACACACCTAACCATGGACTGGCTTCAGGTATATATACACACCTAACCCTAGACTGGCTTCAGGTATATATATACACCTAACCCTGGACTGGCTTCAGGTGTGTATATATATATATACACACCTAACCCTAGACTGGCTTCAGGTATATATATATATATACACACCTAACCCTAGACTGGCTTCAGGTATATACACACCTAACCCTAGACTGGCTTCAGGTATATACACACCTAACCCTAGACTGGCTTCAGGTATATATACACACCTAACCCTAGACTGGCTTCAGGTATATATACACACCTAACCCTAGACTGGCTTCAGGTATATATACACACCTAACCCTAGACTCGCTTCAGGTATATATACACACCTAGACTGGCTTCAGGTATATACACACCTAGACTGGCTTCAGGTATATACACACCTAACCCTGGACTGGCTTCAGGTATATATACACCTGGACTGGCTTCAGGTATATACACACCTAACCCTAGACTGGCTTCAGGTATATATACACACCTAACCCTAGACTGGCTTCAGGTATATATACACACCTAACCCTAGACTGGCTTCAGGTATATATACACACCTAACCCTAGACTGGCTTCAGGTATATATACACACCTAACCCTAGACTGGCTTCAGGTATATACACACCTAACCCTAGACTGGCTTCAGGTATATACACACCTAACCCTAGACTGGCTTCAGGTATATATATACACACCTAACCCTAGACTGGCTTCAGGTATATATATATATATATACACACCTAACCCTGGACTGGCTTCAGGTATATATATACACCTAACCCTGGACTGGCTTCAGGTGTATATATATATATATATATACACACCTAACCCTAGACTGGCTTCAGGTATATACACACCTAACCCTAGACTGGCTTCAGGTGTATATATATATATATATATACACACCTAACCCTAGACTGGCTTCAGGTATATACACACCTAACCCTAGACTGGCTTCAGGTATATATACACACCTAACCCTAGACTGGCTTCAGGTATATATACACACCTAACCCTAGACTGGCTTCAGGTATATATACACACCTAACCCTAGACTGGCTTCAGGTGTATATATATATATATATACACACCTAACCCTAGACTGGCTTCAGGTGTATATATATACACCTAACCCTGGACTGGCTTCAGGTATATATATATATATATATATATATATATATATATTCACACCTAACCCTGGACTGGCTTCAGGTATATATACACACCTAACCCTAGACTGGCTTCAGGTATATATACACACCTAACCCTAGACTGGCTTCAGGTATATATACACACACCTAGACTGGCTTCAGGTATATACACACCTAACCCTAGACTGGCTTCAGGTATATATATATATACACACCTATCCCTGGACTGGCTTCAGGTATATATACACACCTAACCCTAGACTGGCTTCAGGTATATATATACACCTAACCCTGGACTGGCTTCAGGTGTATATATATACACCTAGACTGGCTTCAGGTATATATACACACCTAACCCTAGACTGGCTTCAGGTGTATATATACACACCTAACCCTAGACTGGCTTCAGGTATATATATACACCTAACCCTAGACTGGCTTCAGGTATATATACACACCTAACCCTAGACTGGCTTCAGGTATATATACACACCTAACCCTAGACTGGCTTCAGGTATATATACACACCTAACCCTAGACTGGCTTCAGGTATATATACACACCTAACCCTAGACTGGCTTCAGGTATATACACACCTAACCCTAGACTGGCTTCAGGTATATACACACCTAACCCTAGACTGGCTTCAGGTATATATACACACCTAGACTGGCTTCAGGTATATATACACACCTAACCCTAGACTGGCTTCAGGTATATATATACACCTAACCGTAGACTGGCTTCAGGTATATATACACACCTAACCCTAGACTGGCTTCAGGTGTATATATACACACCTAACCCTAGACTGGCTTCAGGTGTATATATACACACCTAACCCTAGACTGGCTTCAGGTGTATATATACACACCTAACCCTAGACTGGCTTCAGGTATATATATACACACCTAACCCTGGACTGGCTTCAGGTATATATATACACACCTAACCCTGGACTGGCTTCAGGTATATATATACACACCTAACCCTGGACTGGCTTCAGGTGTATATATACACACCTAGACTGGCTTCAGGTGTATATATACACACCTAGACTGGCTTCAGGTGTATATATACACACCTAGACTGGCTTCAGGTGTATATATACACACCTAGACTGGCTTCAGGTGTGTATATATACACACCTAGACTGGCTTCAGGTGTGTATATATACACACCTAGACTGGCTTCAGGTGTATATATACACACCTAGACTGGCTTCAGGTGTATATATACACACCTAGACTGGCTTCAGGTGTATATATACATACCTAACCCTAGACTGACTTCAGGTATATATACACACCTAACCCTAGACTGACTTCAGGTATATATACACACCTAACCCTAGACTGGCTTCAGGTATATATACACACCTAACCCTAGACTGGCTTCAGGTATATATACACACCTAACCCTAGACTGACTTCAGGTATATATACACACCTAACCCTGGACTGGCTTCATGTATATATATACACACCTAACCCTGGACTGGCTTCATGTATATATATACACACCTAACCCTGGACTGGCTTCAGGTATATACACCTAACCCTAGACTGGCTTCAGGTATATACACACCTAACCTTAGACTGGCTTCAGGTATATATACACACCTAACCTTAGACTGGCTTCAGGTATATATACACACCTAACCCTGGACTGGCTTCAGGTATATATACACACCTAACCCTAGACTGGCTTCAGGTATATATATACACCTAACCCTAGACTGGCTTCAGGTATATATATACACCTAACCCTAGACTGGCTTCAGGTATATACACACCTAACCTTAGACTGGCTTCAGGTATATATATACACCTTACCCTGGACTGGCTTCAGATATATATACACACCTAACCCTGGACTGGCTTCAGGTATATATACACACCTAACCCTAGACTGGCTTCAGGTATATACACACCTAACCTTAGACTGGCTTCAGGTATATACACACCTAACCTTAGACTGGCTTCAGGTATATATACACACCTAACCTTAGACTGGCTTCAGGTATATATACACACCTAACCTTAGACTGGCTTCAGGTATATATATACACACCTAACCCTAGACTGGCTTCAGGTATATATATACACACCTAACCCTAGACTGGCTTCAGGTATATATATACACCTAACCCTGGACTGGCTTCAGGTATATACACACCTAACCCTGGACTGGCTTCAGGTATATACACACCTAGACTGGCTTCAGGTATATATATACACACCTAACCCTAGACTGGCTTCAGGTATATATACACACCTAACCCTAGACTGGCTTCAGGTATATATACACACCTAACCCTAGACTGGCTTCAGGTATATATACACACCTAACCCTAGACTGGCTTCAGGTATATATATACACCTAACCCTGGACTGGCTTCAGGTATATATATACACCTAACCCTGGACTGGCTTCAGGTATATATATATACACACCTAACCCTGGACTGGCTTCAGGTGTATATATATATACACACCTAACCCTAGACTGGCTTCAGGTGTATATATATATACACACCTAACCCTAGACTGGCTTCAGGTATATATATACACACCTAACCCTAGACTGGCTACAGGTGTATATATACACCTAACCCTAGACTGGCTTCAGGTATATATACACCTAACCCTAGACTGGCTTCAGGTATATATACACCTAACCCTAGACTGGCTTCAGGTATATATACACCTAACCCTAGACTGGCTTCAGGTATATATATACACACCTAACCCTAGACTGGCTTCAGGTATATATATATATATACACACCTAACCCTAGACTGGCTTCAGGTATATATATATATATACACACCTAACCCTAGACTGGCTTCAGGTATATATACACCTAACCCTAGACTGGCTTCAGGTATATACACACCTAACCCTAGACTGGCTTCAGGTATATATACACCTAACCCTAGACTGGCTTCAGGTGTATATATACACACCTAACCCTAGACTGGCTTCAGGTATATATACACCTAACCCTAGACTGGCTTCAGGTGTATATATACACCTAACCCTAGACTGGCTTCAGGTGTATATATACACACCTAACCCTAGACTGGCTTCAGGTGTATATATACACACCTAACCCTAGACTGGCTTCAGGTGTATATATACACCTAACCCTAGACTGGCTTCAGGTGTATATATACACACCTAACCCTAGACTGGCTTCACCTAATGTTGCCTTTTTATTGTTCTACTGTTGTTATAATGTCCTGACCTTGTTCTAACGTTGTTCTAACATTGTCCTGACCTTGTTATCCTGTTCCTCTCCAGGGAGGGCTCCAGTCTGGAGGAGGTGGTGGAGAAACAAGCTGATCTCATCGACTACCTGAAGCACCACAACACCTTGCTGAGCAAGAGACTGCTCAACATGACTGTACAGCACTGACCACAATACAACCACAATACAACCTCAATACAACCACAATACAACCACAACACCTTACTGAGCAAGAGGCTGCTCAACATGACTGTACAGCACTGATACAACCAGAGAGAGAGAGAGGGTGGGAGGGAGAGAGGGTGGGTGGGAGAGAGAGGGTGGGAGAGAGAGAGGTTGGGAGGGAGAGAGGGAGGGTGGGAGAGAGAGGGGTGGGTGGGAGGGAGAGAGGGAGGGAGGGTGGGTGGGAGAGAGAGGGTGGGAGAGAGAGGGAGGGTGGGAGGGAGGGTGGGGAGAGAGAGAGGTTGGGAGGGAGAGAGGGAGGGTGGGAGAGAGAGGGTGGGTGGGAGGGATAGAGGGAGGGTGGGAGAGAGAGGGTGGGAGAGAAGGAGGGAGAGAGAGGGTGGGAACCATGTTATCAGGGCCTGGTGTGTGGGTTCTACAGAAATGTTTAATGTGTTTTCTCCCTGCAGTGTGTTTTTATATAAACTCAGCAACAAAAGAAACGTCCTCTCGCTGTCAACTGTGTTTATTTTCAGCAAACTGAACATGCGTAAATATTTGTATGAACATAAGATTCAACAACTGAGACATAAACTGAACAAGTTCCACAGACATGTGACTAACAGAAATGGAATAATGTGTCCCTGAACAAAGGGGGGGGGGGTCAAAATCAAAAGTAACAGTCAGTATCTGGTGTGGCCACCAGCTGCATTAAGTACTGCAGTGCATCTCCTCCTCATGGACTGCACCAGATTTGCCAGTTCTTGCTGTGAGATGTTACCCCACTCTTCCACCAAGGCACCTGCAAGTTCCCGGACATTTCTGGAGGGAATGGCCCTAACCCTCACCCTCCGATCCAACAGGTCCCAGACGTGCTCAATGGGATTGAGATCCGGGCTCTTCGCTGGCCATGGCAGAACACTGACATTCCTGTCTTGCAGGAAATCACGCACGGAACGAGCAGTATGGCTGGTGGCATTGTCATGCTGGAGGGTCATGTCAGGATGAGCCTGCAGGAAGGGTACCACATGAGGGAGGAGGATGTATTCCCTGTAATGCACAGAGTTGAGATTGCCTGCAATGACAACAAGCTCAGTCCGATGATGCTGTGACACACCGCCCCAGAACATGATGGACCCTCCACCTCTAAATCGATCCCGCTCCAGAGTACAGGCCTCGGTGTAACGCTCATTCCTTCGACGATAAACGCGAATCCGACCATCACCCCTGGTGAGACAAAACCGAGACTCGTCAGTGAAGACCACTTTTTGCCAGTCCTGTCTGGTCCAGCGACGTTGTTGCCGGTGATATCTGGTGAGGACCTGCCTTACAACAGGCCTACAAGCCCTCAGTCCAGCCTCTCTCAGCCTATTGCGGACAGTCTGAGCACTGATGGAGGGATTGTGCTTCCTGGTGTAACTCGGGCAGTTGTTGTTGCCATCCTGTACCTGTCCCGCAGGTGTGATGTTCGGATGTACGGATGTATCTTTCTTTTGGTGTTTTTCAGAGTCAGTAGAAAGGCCTCTTTAGTGTCCTTAGTTTTCATAACTGTGACCTTAATTGCCTACCATCTGTAAGCTGTTAGTGTCTTAACGACCGTTCCACAGGTGTATGTTCATTAATTGTTTATGGTTCATTGATCAAGCATGGAAAACAGTGTTTAAACCCTTTACAATGAAGAACAGTGGAGTTATTTAGATTTTTAACGAATTACCTTTTGAAAGACCAGGGTCCTGAAAAAGGGACGTTTCTTTTTTGCTGAGTTTTAGTCCTCGTGACTTAATGTGTAAATGAGGTTAATAAAGAGAAGTGTGGAGGAAAAACAGCTGTGTTCTGTAGTTACCTAGACAACGTGTGTTCTGTAGTGACCTAGACAACGTGTGTTCTGTAGTTACCTAGACAACATGATATCTCGAACTACCATGTTGTAACTCCCACTGAGACTCCTACCGTTCCTAATGGACTGGGCCAAGCATTACACCAGACTAGACTCCTACCGTTCCTAATGGACTGGGTCAAGCATTACACCAGACTAGACTCCTACCGATCCTAATGGACTGGGTCAAGCATTACACCAGACTAGACTCCTACCGTTCCTAATGGACTGGGTCAAGCATTACACCAGACTAGACTCCTACCGTTCCTAATGGACTGGGTCAAGCATTACACCAGACTAGACTCCTACCGTTCCTAATGGACTGGGTCAAGCATTACACCAGACTAGACTCCTACCGATCCTAATGGACTGGGTCAAGCATTACACCAGACTAGACTCCTACCGTTCCTAATGGACTGGGTCAAGCATTACACCAGACTAGACTCCTACCGTTCCTAATGGACTGGGTCAAGCATTACACCAGACTAGACTCCTACCGTTCCTAATGGACTGGGTCAAGCATTACACCAGACTAGATTCCTACCGTTCCTAATGGACTGGGTCAAGCATTACACCAGACTAGACTCCTACCGTTCCTAATGGACTGGGTCAAGCATTACACCAAACTAGACTCCTACCGTTCCTAATGGACTGGGTCAAGCATTACACCAGACTAGACTCCTACCGTTCCTAATGGACTGGGTCAAGCATTACACCAGACTAGACTCCTACCGTTCCTAATGGACTGGGTCAAGCATTACACCAGACTAGACTCCTACCGATCCTAATGGACTGGGTCAAGCATTACACCAGACTAGACTCCTACCGATCCTAATGGACTGGGTCAAGCATTACACCAGACTAGACTCCTACCGATCCTAATGGACTGGGTCAAGCATTACACCAGACTAGATTCCTACCGTTCCTAATGGACTGGGTCAAGCATTACACCAGACTAGACTCCTACCGTTCCTAATGGACTGGGTCAAGCATTACACCAGACTAGACTCCTACCGATCCTAATGGACTGGGTCAAGCATCACACCAGACTAGACTCCTACCGTTCCTAATGGACTGGGTCAAGCATCACACCAGACTAGACTCCTACCGTTCCTAATGGACTGGGTCAAGCATTACACCAGACTAGACTCCTACCGTTCCTAATGGACTGGGTCAAGCATTACACCAGACTAGACTCCTACCGTTCCTAATGGACTGGGTCAAGCATTACACCAGACTAGACTCCTACCGTTCCTAATGGACTGGGTCAAGCATTACACCAGACTAGATTCCTACCGTTCCTAATGGACTGGGTCAAGCATTACACCAGACTAGACTCCTACCGTTCCTAATGGACTGGGTCAAGCATTACACCAGACTAGACTCCTACCGTTCCTAATGGACTGGGTCAAGCATTACACCAGACTAGACTCCTACCGATCCTAATGGACTGGGTCAAGCATTACACCAGACTAGACTCCTACCGTTCCTAATGGACTGGGTCAAGCATTACACCAGACTAGACTCCTACCGTTCCTAATGGACTGGGTCAAGCATTACACCAGACTAGACTCCTACCGATCCTAATGGACTGGGTCAAGCATTACACCAGACTAGACTCCTACCGATCCTAATGGACTGGGTCAAGCATTACACCAGACTAGACTCCTACCGTTCCTAATGGACTGGGTCAAGCATTACACCAGACTAGACTCCTACCGATCCTAATGGACTGGGTCAAGCATTACACCAGACTAGACTCCTACCGTTCCTAATGGACTGGGTCAAGCATTACACCAGACTAGACTCCTACCGTTCCTAATGGACTGGGTCAAGCATTACACCAGACTAGACTCCTACCGTTCCTAATGGACTGGGTCAAGCATTACACCAGACTAGACTCCTACCGATCCTAATGGACTGGGTCAAGCATTACACCAGACTAGACTCCTACCGATCCTAATGGACTGGGTCAAGCATTACACCAGACTAGACTCCTACCGTTCCTAATGGACTGGGTCAAGCATTACACCAGACTAGACTCCTACCGTTCCTAATGGACTGGGTCAAGCAATACACCAGACTAGACTCCTACCGTTCCTAATGGACTGGGTCAAGCATTACACCAGACTAGACTCCTACCGTTCCTAATGGACTGGGTCAAGCATTACACCAGACTGAAAATAGTATAAAACAGATTTGTTTTATTGTGTAAAGGTCATTCATTGAAACATACTGTACATTTGAAGTGCGTTACTCCCATATAAACAGGTATTCTGTATATTGGATAACTCTGAGCTGGTGTTTTTATGGTGCCGAGACGGTACTGTGGTGTATATAGTATAAATGTCTCAGTACTGTGGTATATAGTATAAATGTCTCAGTACTGTGGTATATAGTATAAATGTATTGGTACTGTGGTATATAGTATAAATGTATTGGGACTGTGGTATATAGTATAAATGTATTGGGACTGTGGTATATAGTATAAATGTCTCAGTACCCAGATATATGGCGGTGGTATATGTGTACTCCACTTCAGGTCTTTGTCTATTCAGCAGCAGCAGCAGCAGCAGGAGTCTTCTCTCCTCTCTCTCTCTCCCCTCTCCTCTCTCCTCTCTCCTCTCCTCTCTCCTCTCTCCTCTCCTCTCCTCTCTGTCCTCTCTCTCCTCTCTCCTCTCTCTCCCAAACTCCCAGTCTCAGCACAGGCTCCGTCTCTCGCTCAGTGTTCAGTCCTTCAGCGCCGTGTTTCCCCACTCCGTGTCTCTTGTCCACAGGTGTCCCCCCACAGGTGTCCCCCCACAGGTGTGTCCCCACAGGTGTGTCCCCACAGGTGTGTGTGTGTGGTGTCCTGTGGGGGAAGAGGAGGGGTGAGGATGTCACAGAGCTTCTCCTCTTCACCTCCATGTTCCCTCTGTTACCTCCTAAACAGAATATAGACAGTGTCATGGATCAGGCAGAGAGAACATGGGTCAGGCAGAGAGAACATGGGTCAGGCAGAGAGAACGTGGGTCAGGCAGAGAGAACGTGGGTCAGGCAGAGAGAACATGGGTCAGGCAGAGAGAACATGGGTCAGGCAGAGAGAACATGGGTCAGGCAGAGAGAACATGGATCATGCAGAGAGAACCTGGGTCAGGCAGAGAGAACATGGGTCATGCAGAGAGAACATGGGTCAGGCAGAGAGAACATGGGTCAGGCAGAGAGAACATGGGTCAGGCAGAGAGAACGTGGGTCAGGCAGAGAGAACATGGGTCATGCAGAGAGAACATGGGTCAGGCAGAGAGAACATGGGTCAGGCAGAGAGAACATGGGTCAGGCAGAGAGAACATGGGTCAGGCAGAGAACATGGATCAGGCAGAGAGAACATGGGTCAGGCAGAGAGAACATGGATCAGGCAGAGAGAACATGGGTCAGGCAGAGAGAACGTGGATCAGGCAGAGAGAACGTGGGTCAGGCAGAGAGAACGTGGGTCAGGCAGAGAGAACGTGGGGTCAGGCAGAGAGAACGTGGATCAGGCAGAGAGAACGTGGGTCAGGCAGAGAGAACGTGGGTCAGGCAGAGAGAACGTGGGTCAGGCAGAGAGAACGTGGGTCAGGCAGAGAGAACGTGGGTCAGGCAGAGAGAACGTGGGTCAGGCAGAGAGAACGTGGGGCAGGCAGAGAGAACGTGGGTCAGGCAGAGAGAACGTGGGTCAGGCAGAGAGAACGTGGGTCATGCAGAGAGAACGTGGGTCAGGCAGAGAGAAAGTGGGTCAGGCAGAGAGAACGTGGGTCAGGCAGAGAGAACGTGGGTCAGGCAGAGAGAACGTGGGTCAGGCAGAGAGAACGTGGGTCAGGCAGAGAGAACGTGGGTCAGGCAGAGAGAACGTGGGTCAGGCAGAGAGAACGTGGGTCAGGCAGAGAGAACGTGGATCATGCAGTCAGGCAGAGAGAACGTGGGTCAGGCAGAGAGAACGTGGGTCAGGCAGAGAGAACGTGGGTCAGGCAGAGAGAACGGTGTCAGGCAGAGAGAACGTGGGTCAGCAGAGAGAAACGTGGGTCGGCAGAGAGAACGTGGGTCCAGGCAGAGAGAACGTGGGTCAGCAGAGAGAACGTGGGTCAGGCAGAGAGAACGTGGGTCAGGGCAGAGAGAACGTGGGTCAGGCAGAGAGAACTGGGGTCAGGCAGAGAGAACTGGGTCAGGCAGAGAGAACGTGGGTCGGCAGAGAAACGTGGGGTCGGCAGAGAGAACGTGGGGTCGGCAGAGAGAACGTGGGTCGGGCAGAGAGAACGTGGGTCGGCAGAGAGAACGTGGGTCGGGGCGAGAGAACGTGGGTCGGGCAGAGAGAACGGGGTCGGGGCAGAGAGAACGTGGGTCGGGCAGAGAGAACGTGGTTCCGGGGCAGAGAGAACGTGTCGGGCAGAGAGAACGTGGGTCGGGCAGAGAGAACGTGGGTCGGGCAGAGAGAACGTGGGTCGGGCACAGAGAACGTGGGTCGGGCAGAGAGAACGTGGGTCGGGCAGAGAGAACGTGGGTCGGGCAGAGAGAACGTACTGGCCCAACCATCTAACCACTAGACTACCTGCTGGTTACTGGCCTAACGCTCTAACCACTAGGTTACCTGCTGGTTACTGGCCCAACGCTCTAACCACTAGACTACCTGCTGGTTACTGGCCCAACCATCTAACCACTAGGTTACCTGCTGGTTACTGGCCCAACCATCTAACCACTAGGTTACCTGCTGGTTCCTAGTCCAACGCTCTAACCACTAGGTTACCTGCTGGTTCCTAGTCCAACGCTCTAACCACTAGGTTACCTGCTGGTTCCTAGTCCAATGCTCTAACCACTAGGTTACCTGCTGGTTACTGGCCCAACGCTCTAACCACTAGGCTACCTGCTGGTTACTGGCCCAACGCTCTAACCACTAGGTTACCTGCTGGTTACTGGCCCAATGCTCTAACCACTAGGTTACCTGCTGGTTACTGGCCCAATGCTCTAACCACTAGGTTACCTGCTGGTTACTGGCCCAACGATCTAACCTCTAGGTTACCTGCTGGTTACTGGCCCAACGATCTAACCACTAGGCTACCTGCTGGTTACTGGCCCAACGCTCTAACCACTAGGTTACCTGCTGTTTACTGGTCCAACGCTCTAACCACTAGGTTACCTGCTGGTTACTAGCAGGTGTCTCAACCTTTGAATCCTGACATCCCTGGACATGCCTACCCCCCCCCCACACACACACACACACACACACACATTCTCACAGGTGTGGCGTTGGTGATGAGTCTACCTGTGTCTTACCTCAGGGGAACGGTACTCTGGAGTGCAGGGGCATACAGCGGCGGTGGGGGCAGTGATGCCTGTGATACCTTCTCCGTATGTTCAAGATGTCTGGAGAGAGAGAGAGAGATTCAAGGGTCAATCAGGACTAACGGTCAGAAATACCATGTGGTCGCTGCATAGCCTACACTCTTAGTTACCTTCTGTTGTTGATTTGAGCACGTTAACATATTGATGGTTCTCCTGTTATAGCTAGACTACTAAAACTGGTCTTAGTTTATCACTCTACCTGTCTGTTAGTTCTCCTGTTATAGCTAGACTACTAAAACTGGTCTTAGTTTATCACTCTACCTGTCTGTTAGTTCTCCTGTTATAGCTAGGCTACTAAAACTGGTCTTAGTTTATCACTCTACCTGTCTGTTAGGTCTCCTGTTATAGCTAGACTACTGAAACTGGTCTTAGTTTATCACTCTACCTGCTTGTTAGTTCTCCTGTTATAGCTAGACTACAGAAACTGGTCTTAGTTTATCACTCTACCTGTCTGTTAGTTCTCCTGTTATAGCTAGACTACTAAAACTGGTCTTAGTTTATCACTCTACCTGTCTGTTAGTTCTCCTGTTATAGCTAGACTACTAAAACTGGTCTTAGTTTATCACTCTACCTGTCTGTTAGTTCTCCTGTTATAGCTAGACTACTAAAACTGGTCTTAGTTTATCACTCTACCTGTCTGTTAGTTCTCCTGTTATAGCTAGACTACTAAAACTGGTCTTAGTTTATCACTCTACCTGTCTGTTAGGTCTCCTGTTATAGCTAGACTACTAAAACTGGTCTTAGTTTATCACGCTACCTGTCTGTTAGTTCTCCTGTTATAGCTAGACTACTAAAACTGGTCTTAGTTTATCACTCTACCTGTCTGTTAGGTCTCCTGTTATAGCTAGACTACTAAAACTGGTCTTAGTTTATCACGCTACCTGCCAGACTACCAGACCATAAACCTCTTCTCTCCTTTGAATCCTTCCTTCCACATCCTGCCTCACCTGCAGGGAACCTCTCTCTGTAGGGTAATTGTGCCAGGTGGACCACCTGTATTCTCCTATTAGGATATAGCTACTATAGTGTAGGTTATTGTGCCAGGTGGACCACCTGTATTCTCCTATTAGGATATAGCTACTATAGTGTAGGCTATTGTGCCAGGTGGACCACCTGTATTCTCCTATTAGGATATAGCTACTATAGTGTAGGCTATTGTGCCAGGTGGACCACCTGTATTCTCCTATTAGGATATAGCTACTATAGTGTAGGCTATAAGCTCATTGACCTTTTGAAGATAACCAGCGGTCTCTTTCTCTAATAAAGTCATCATTACAACGGTGGTTTAATCCTCCCGCTGCCATAAAGCGCCTTCCTACCGCCTGTTCTGAGGACAGACCGGAAGGAAGAGATAAAAACTCACGGATCCTTTATGACCCCCCCACCCCCAGTACCCCCCCACCCCCAGTATCCCCCCCACCCCCCGTACCCCCCCCAGTATCCCCCCCACCCCCAGTACCCCCCCGTACCCCCCCTCCCCACCCCCAACCCCAGTATCCCCCCCACCCCCAGTATCCCCCCCCACCCCCAGTATCCCCCCCACCCCCAGTATCCCCCCCACCCCCAGTATCCCCCCCCCCCCCAGTATCCCCCCCACCCCCAGTATCCCCCCGTACCCCCACCCCCAGTATCCCCCCCACCCCCAGTATCCCCAGTATCCCCCCGTACCCCCCCCCCCCCACCCCCAGTATCCCCCCCCACCCCCAGTACCTCCCCGTACCTCCCCCCTTTCTCTCTCTCTCTCTCTCTCTCTCTCTCTCTCTCTCTCTCTCTCTCTCTCATCTCTCTCTCTCCTCTCTCTCTCTCTCTCTCTCTCCCCCCCCCCCAGTCATAGAGGCCCTGTAAAGTACCGTGCCGCAGAGTGTTCTGGTGAATTAACGCGCTTCAGCCAAATGTCGACTCGTTACTGCAGTGACTCCACGCACTAAATCACCCGTGGCCGTATAGCGCACGCTGCAGATGCGTAAAACCCGCGGTCGTATAGCGCACGCTGCAGATGCATAAACCCGTGGCCGTATAGCGCACGCTGCAGATGCGTAAAACCCGCGGTCGTATAGCGCACGCTGCAGATGCATAAACCCCGTGGCCGTATAGCGCACGCTGCAGATGCATAAACCCGCGGCCGTATAGCGCACGCTGCAGATGCGTTTCCATCACTCGGTCCTCATTCTATAGGCCTTATGCTACAATTACTGTTTTGTTATGTGAACTCTGGATTGAAATCCAGTCAGAAGATCAGATGATGTTGTATTGGCTAGTCGATGAGCAATACTTTATCATCTGAGTAGAAGACTAAAGGCTTTTACAGAATTCACAAGCATTTTTATCACGGACTGTTTCAAGGTAGACCAGCTACAAAAGTATGTTTTCACCACTGAGCTTTATGCCGTGTGTCATTATACAATAGGGACATATTCAGTAGACCGATGGTGTTCTGCAGTAGCCTATGGACTAGATAGAATAGCCTAAATATGGGGAATGAGGGGTCTTCCTCAAAGCAGTGAAATATCATACTATACCAAGACCTATACATGGTCTAATACCACAGTCTAGTTGGATAGACTTCTAGAAAAGGGTGTATTGTGTTCCTACTATATTTTAGTAATATAGTTCTATAGTGTAATATAGGTCTATAGTGTAATATAGGTCTATAGTGTAATATAGGTCTATAGTGTAATATAGGTCTATAGTGTAATATAGGTCTATAGTGTAATATAGGTCTATAGTGTAGTATAGGTCTATAGTGTAGTATAGGTCTATAGTGTAATATAGGTCTATAGTGTAGTATAGGTCTATAGTGTAGTATAGGTCTATAGTGTAGTATAGGTCTATAGTGTAATATAGTTTTATAGTGTAATATAGGTCTATAGTGTAATATAGGTCTATAGTGTAATATAGGTCTATAGTGTAATATAGGTCTATAGTGTAATATAGTGTAATATAGGTCTATAGTGTAGTATAGGTCTATAGTGTAATATAGGTCTATAGTGTAGTATAGGTCTATAGTGTAATATAGTTTTATAGTGTAATATAGGTCTATAGTGTAGTATAGGTCTATAGTGTAGTATAGGTCTATAGTGTAATATAGGTCTATAGTGTAATATAGTGTAATATAGGTCTATAGTGTAGTATAGGTCTATAGTGTAATATAGGTCTATAGTGTAATATAGGTCTATAGTGTAATATAGGTCTATAGTGTAATATAGGTCTATAGTGTAATATAGGTCTATAGTGTAATATAGGTCTATAGTGTAATATAGGTCTATAGTGTAATATAGGTCTATAGTGTGATATAGGTCTATAGTGTAGTATAGGTATATAATGTGTTCTTGTGGTCCTACCTGGTCTCACAGCAGATACTGATCCTAGAGCAGTTATTAGCAGCAGCAGCAGGTACAGCAGGCTGAAGATCCTCATGGCTGGATAGGAAGGGTCCAGAGCTCCTCTCTCTACCCAGGAATCAGTCTCTCTCTCTGGGCAGGATGCTGTGGTGCTGTGGGTCCCTCTCTGGATCTCTTCTCAGTTAATGATCAGACTGCATCCAAGTCCTCCAGC
>NW_021822576.1:661447-673947 GCF_901001165.1 Salmo trutta
TGAGAAGAGATCCCGAGAGGGACCCACAGCACCACAGCATCCTGCCCAGAGAGAGAGACTGATTCCTGGGTAGAGAGAGGAGCTCTGGACCCTTCCTATCCAGCCATGAGGATCTTCAGCCTGCTGTACCTGCTGCTGCTGCTAATAACTGCTCTAGGATCAGTATCTGCTGTGAGACCAGGTAGGACCACAAGAACACATTATATACCTATACTACACTATAAAACTATATTACACTATAGACCTATATTACACTATAGACCTATACTACACTATAGACCTATATTACACTATAGACCTATATTACACTATATCACACTATAGACCTATATTACACTATATCACACTATAGACCTATATCACACTATAGACCTATATTACACTATAGACCTATATTACACTATAGACCTATATTACACTATAGACCTATATTACACTATAGACCTATATTACACTATAGACCTATACTACACTATAGACCTATATTACACTATATTACACTATAGACCTATATTACACTATAGACCTATATTACACTATAGACCTATACTACACTATAGACCTATACTACACTATAGACCTATACTACACTATAGACCTATACTACACTATAGACCTATATTACACTATAGACCTATATTACACTATAGACCTATATTACACTATAGACCTATATTACACTATAGACCTATATTACACTATAGACCTATATTACACTATAGACCTATATTACACTATAGACCTATATTACACTATAGACCTATATTACACTATAGACCTATACTACACTATAGACCTATATTACACTATAGACCTATATTACACTATAGACCTATATTACACTATAGACCTATATTACACTATAGAACTATATTACTAAAATATAGTAGGAACACAATACACCATTTTCTAGAAGTCTATCCAACTAGACTGTGTTATTAGACCATGTACAGGTCTTGGTATAGTATGACATTTCACTGCTTTGAGGAAGACCCCTCATTCCCCATATTTAGGCTATTCTATCTAGTCCATAGGCTACTGCAGAACACCATCGGTCTACTGAATATGTCCCTATTGTATAATGACACACGGCATAAAGCTCAGTGGTGAAAACATACTTTTGTAGCTGGTCTACCTAGGAAACAGTCCGTGATAAAAATGCTTGTGAATTCTGTAAAAGCCTTTAGTCTTCTACTCAGATGATAAAGTATTGCTCATCGACTAGCCAATACAACATCATCTGGTCTTCTGACTGGATTTCAATCCAGAGTTCACATAACAAAACAGTAATTGTAGCATAAGGCCTATAGAATGAGGACCGAGTGATGGAAACGCATCTGCAGCGTGCGCTATACGGCCGCGGGGTTTACGCATCTGCAGCGTGCGCTATACGGCCGCGGGGTTTATGCATCTGCAGCGTGCGCTATAGGGCCACGGGTTTATGCATCTGCAGCGTGCGCTATACGACCGCGGGTTTACGCATCTGCAGCGTGCGCTATACGCTATACGGCCACGGGTTTACGCATCTGCAGCGTGCGCTATACGCTATACGGCCACGGGTTTACGCATCTGCAGCGTGCGCTATACGCTATACGGCCACGGGTTTATGCATCTGCAGCGTGCGCTATACGACCGCGGGTTTTATGCATCTGCAGCGTGCGCTATACGGCCACGGGTTTATGCATCTGCAGCGTGCGCTATACGCTATACGGCCGCGGGTTTATGCATCTGCAGCGTGCGCTATACGACCGCGGGTTTATGCATCTGCAGCGTGCGCTATACGGCCACGGGTTTATGCATCTGCAGCGTGCGCTATACGCTATACGGCCGCGGGTTTATGCATCTGCAGCGTGCGCTATACGGCCACGGGTTTATGCATCTGCAGCGTGCGCTATACGCTATACGGCCGCGGGTTTATGCATCTGCAGCGTGCGCTATACGACCGCGGGTTTATGCATCTGCAGCGTGCGCTATACGGCCACGGGTTTATGCATCTGCAGCGTGCGCTATACGCTATACGGCCGCGGGGTTTATGCATCTACAGCGTGCGCTATACGCTATACGGCCACGGGTTTATGCATCTGCAGCGTGCGCTATACGCTATACGGCCACGGGTTTATGCATCTGCAGCGTGCGCTATACGCTATACGGCCACGGGTTTATGCATCTGCAGCGTGCGCTATACGCTATACGGCCACGGGTTTTATGCATCTGCAGCGTGCGCTATACGCTATACGGCCGCGGGGTTTATGCATCTACAGCGTGCGCTATACGCTATACGGCCACGGGTTTATGCATCTGCAGCGTGCGCTATACGCTATACGGCCACGGGTTTATGCATCTGCAGCGTGCGCTATACGCTATACGGCCACGGGTTTATGCATCTGCAGCGTGCGCTATACGCTATACGGCCACGGGTTTATGCATCTGCAGCGTGCGCTATACGGCCGCGGGTTTATGCATCTGCAGCGTGCGCTATACGCTATACGGCCGCGGGTTTTACGGCCTCGGGTGATTTAGTGCGTGGAGTCACTGCAGTAACGAGTCGACATTTGGCTGAAGCGCGTTAATTCACCAGAACACTCTGCGGCACGGTACTTTACAGGGCCTCTATGACTGTGTGTGTGTGTGTGAGTGAGTGAGAGAGAGAGACAGAGGGGGGTACGCGGTGGGGGGGTAAGGGGGTGGGGGGGATACTGGGGGTGGGGGTAAGGGGGGGTACTGGGGGTGGGGGGGTACTGGGGGGGGGGGTACGGGGGGGTAAGGGGGTATTCACTCGGTCATAAAGGATCCGTGAGTTTTTATCTCTTCCTTCCGGTCTGTCCTCAGAACAGGTGGTAGGAAGCCGCTTTATGGCAGCGGGAGGATTAAAGTCATCATTACAACGGTGGTTTATTAGAGAAAGAGACCGCTGGTTATCTTCAAAAGGTCAATGAGCTTATAGCCTACACTATAGTAGCTATATCCTAATAGGAGAATACAGGTGGTCCACTTGGCACAATAACCCTACAGAGAGAGGTTCCCTGCAGGTGAGGCAGGATGTGGAAGGAAGGATTCAAAGGAGAGAAGAGGTTTATGGTCTGGTAGTCTGGCAGGTAGACTAAAACAGGCAGGTAGCGTGATAAACTAAGACCAGTTTTAGTAGTCTAGCTATAACAGGAGAACAGGCAGGTAGCGTGATAAACTAAGACCAGTTTTAGTAGTCTAGCTATAACAGCAGAACTAACAGACAGGTAGAGTGATAAACTAAGACCAGTTTTAGTAGCCTAGCTATAACAGGAGAACAGGCAGGTAGAGTGATAAACTAAGACCAGTTTTAGTAGTCTAGCTATAACAGGAGAACTAACAGACAGGTAGAGTGATAAACTAAGACCAGTTTTAGTAGTCTAGCTATAACAGGAGACCTAACAGACAGGTAGAGTGATAAACTAAGACCAGTTTTAGTAGTCTAGCTATAACAGGAGAACAGACAGGCAGGTAGAGTGATAAACTAAGACCAGTTTTAGTAGTCTAGCTATAACAGGAGACCTAACAGACAGGTAGAGTGATAAACTAAGACCAGTTTTAGTAGTCTAGCTATAACAGGAGAACTAACAGACAGGTAGAGTGATAAACTAAGACCAGTTTTAGTAGTCTAGCTATAACAGGAGACCTAACAGACAGGTAGAGTGATAAACTAAGACCAGTTTTAGTAGTCTAGCTATAACAGGAGAACAGACAGGCAGGTAGAGTGATAAACTAAGACCAGTTTTAGTAGTCTAGCTATAACAGGAGACCTAACAGACAGGTAGAGTGATAAACTAAGACCAGTTTTAGTAGTCTAGCTATAACAGGAGAACTAACAGACAGGTAGAGTGATAAACTAAGACCAGTTTTAGTAGTCTAGCTATAACAGGAGAACCATCAATATGTTAACGTGCTCAAATCAACAACAGAAGGTAACTAAGAGTGTAGGCCATGCAGCGACCACATGGTATTTCTGACCGTTAGTCCTGATTGACCCTTGAATCTCTCTCTCTCTCTCCAGACATCTTGAACATACGGAGAAGGTATCACAGGCATCACTGCCCCCACCGCCGCTGTATGCCCCTGCACTCCAGAGTACCGTTCCCCTGAGGTAAGACACAGGTAGACTCATCACCAACGCCACACCTGTGAGAATGTGTGTGTGTGTGTGTGTGGGGGGGGTAGGCATGTCCAGGGATGTCAGGATTCAAAGGTTGAGACACCTGCTAGTAACCAGCAGGTAACCTAGTGGTTAGAGCGTTGGGCCAGTAACCAGCAGGTAGCCTAGTGGTTAGATCGTTGGGCCAGTAACCAGCATGTAACCTAGAGGTTAGATCGTTGGGCCAGTAACCAGCAGGTAACCTAGTGGTTAGAGCATTGGGCCAGTAACCAGCAGGTAACCTAGAGGTTAGATCGTTGGGCCAGTAACCAGCAGGTAGCCTAGTGGTTAGATTGTTGGGCCAGTAACCAGCAGGTAACCTAGTGGTTAGAGCGTTGGGCCAGTAACCAGCAGGTAGCCTAGTGGTTAGATCATTGGGCCAGTAACCAGCAGGTAGTCTAGTGGTTAGATCGTTGGGCCAGTAACCAGCAGGTAGTCTAGTGGTTAGAGCGTTGGGCCAGTAACCAGCAGGTAACCTAGTGGTTAGAGCGTTGGGCCAGTAACCAGCGGGTAACCTAGAGGTTAGATCGTTGGGCCAGTAACCAGCAGGTAACCTAGTGGTTAGAGCATTGGGCCAGTAACCAGCAGGTAACCTAGTGGTTAGAGCGTTGGGCCAGTAACCAGCAGGTAACCTAGTGGTTAGAGCGTTGGGCCAGTAACCAGCAGGTAGCCTAGTGGTTAGATTGTTGGGCCAGTAACCAGCAGGTAGCCTAGTGGTTAGAGCGTTGGGCCAGTAACCAGCAGGTAGCCTAGTGGTTAGATGGTTGGGCCAGTAACCAGCAGGTAACCTACGTTCTCTCTGCCTGACCCACGTTCTCTCTGCCCGACCCACGTTCTCTCTGCCCGACCCACGTTCTCTCTGCCCGACCCACGTTCTCTCTGCCCGACCCACGTTCTCTCTGCCCGACCCACGTTCTCTCTGCCCGACCCACGTTCTCTCTGCCCGACCCACGTTATCTCTGCCCGACCCACGTTCTCTCTGCCCGACCCACGTTCTCTCTGCCCGACCCACGTTCTCTCTGCCCGACCCACGTTCTCTCTGCCCGACCCACGTTCTCTCTGCCCGACCCACGTTCTCTCTGCCCGACCCACGTTCTCTCTGCCCGACCCACGTTCTCTCTGCCTGACCCATGTTCTCTCTGCCTGACCCATGTTCTCTCTGCCTGACCCATGTTCTCTCTGCCTGACCCATGTTCTCTCTGCCTGACCCATGTTCTCTCTGCCTGATCCATGACACTGTCTATATTCTGTTTAGGAGGTAACAGAGGGAACATGGAGGTGAAGAGGAGAAGCTCTGTGACATCCTCACCCCTCCTCTTCCCCCACAGGACACCACACACACACCTGTGGGGACACACCTGTGGGGACACACCTGTGGACAAGAGACACGGAGTGGGGAAACACGGCGCTGAAGGACTGAACACTGAGCGAGAGACGGAGCCTGTGCTGAGACTGGGAGTTTGGGAGAGAGAGGAGAGAGGAGAGAGAGGACAGAGAGGAGAGAGGAGAGGGGAGGGGAGAGAGAGAGAGAGGAGAGAAGACTCCTGCTGCTGCTGAATAGACAAAGACCTGAAGTGGAGTACACATATACCACCGCCATATATCTGGGTACTGAGACATTTATACTATATACCACAGTCCCAATACATTTATACTATATACCACAGTACCAATACATTTATACTATATACCACAGTACTGAGACATTTATACTATATACCACAGTACTGAGACATTTATACTATATACACCACAGTACCGTCTCGGCACCATAAAAACACCAGCTCAGAGTTATCCAATATACAGAATACCTGTTTATATGGGAGTAACGCACTTCAAATGTACAGTATGTTTCAATGAATGACCTTTACACAATAAAACAAATCTGTTTATACTATTTTCAGTCTGGTGTAATGCTTGACCCAGTCCATTAGGAACGGTAGGAGTCTAGTCTGGTGTAATGCTTGACCCAGTCCATTAGGAACGGTAGGAGTCTAGTCTGGTGTAATGCTTGACCCAGTCCATTAGGAACGGTAGGAGTCTAGTCTGGTGTAATGCTTGACCCAGTCCATTAGGAACGGTAGGAGTCTAGTCTGGTGTAATGCTTGACCCAGTCCATTAGGATCGGTAGGAGTCTAGTCTGGTGTAATGCTTGACCCAGTCCATTAGGATCGGTAGGAGTCTAGTCTGGTGTAATGCTTGACCCAGTCCATTAGGAACGGTAGGAGTCTAGTCTGGTGTAATGCTTGACCCAGTCCATTAGGAACGGTAGGAGTCTAGTCTGGTGTAATGCTTGACCCAGTCCATTAGGAACGGTAGGAGTCTAGTCTGGTGTAATGCTTGACCCAGGCCATTAGGAACGGTAGGAGTCTAGTCTGGTGTAATGCTTGACCCAGTCCATTAGGATCGGTAGGAGTCTAGTCTGGTGTAATGCTTGACCCAGTCCATTAGGAACGGTAGGAGTCTAGTCTGGTGTAATGCTTGACCCAGGCCATTAGGAACGGTAGGAGTCTAGTCTGGTGTAATGCTTGACCCAGTCCATTAGGATCGGTAGGAGTCTAGTCTGGTGTAATGCTTGACCCAGTCCATTAGGAACGGTAGGAGTCTAGTCTGGTGTAATGCTTGACCCAGTCCATTAGGAACGGTAGGAGTCTAGTCTGGTGTAATGCTTGACCCAGTCCATTAGGAACGGTAGGAGTCTAGTCTGGTGTAATGCTTGACCCAGTCCATTAGGATCGGTAGGAGTCTAGTCTGGTGTAATGCTTGACCCAGTCCATTAGGAACGGTAGGAGTCTAGTCTGGTGTAATGCTTGACCCAGTCCATTAGGAACGGTAGGAGTCTAGTCTGGTGTAATGCTTGACCCAGTCCATTAGGAACGGTAGGAATCTAGTCTGGTGTAATGCTTGACCCAGTCCATTAGGAACGGTAGGAGTCTAGTCTGGTGTAATGCTTGACCCAGTCCATTAGGAACGGTAGGAGTCTAGTCTGGTGTAATGCTTGACCCAGTCCATTAGGAACTGTAGGAGTCTAGTCTGGTGTAATGCTTGACCCAGTCCATTAGGAACGGTAGGAGTCTAGTCTGGTGTAATGCTTGACCCAGTCCATTAGGAACGGTAGGAGTCTAGTCTGGTGTAATGCTTGACCCAGTCCATTAGGAACGGTAGGAGTCTAGTCTGGTGTAATGCTTGACCCAGTCCATTAGGATCGGTAGGAGTCTAGTCTGGTGTAATGCTTGACCCAGTCCATTAGGAACGGTAGGAGTCTAGTCTGGTGTAATGCTTGACCCAGTCCATTAGGAACGGTAGGAGTCTAGTCTGGTGTAATGCTTGACCCAGTCCATTAGGAACGGTAGGAGTCTAGTCTGGTGTAATGCTTGACCCAGTCCATTAGGAACGGTAGGAGTCTAGTCTGGTGTAATGCTTGACCCAGTCCATTAGGAACGGTAGGAGTCTAGTCTGGTGTAATGCTTGACCCAGTCCATTAGGAACGGTAGGAGTCTAGTCTGGTGTAATGCTTGGCCCAGTCCATTAGGAACGGTAGGAGTCTAGTCTGGTGTAATGCTTGACCCAGTCCATTAGGAACGGTAGGAGTCTAGTCTGGTGTAATGCTTGACCCAGTCCATTAGGAACGGTAGGAGTCTAGTCTGGTGTAATGCTTGACCCAGTCCATTAGGAACGGTAGGAGTCTAGTCTGGTGTAATGCTTGACCCAGTCCATTAGGAACGGTAGGAGTCTAGTCTGGTGTAATGCTTGACCCAGTCCATTAGGAACGGTAGGAGTCTAGTCTGGTGTAATGCTTGACCCAGTCCATTAGGAACGGTAGGAGTCTAGTCTGGTGTAATGCTTGACCCAGTCCATTAGGAACGGTAGGAGTCTAGTCTGGTTGTAATGCTTGACCCAGTCCATTAGGAACGGTAGGAGTCTAGTCTGGTGTAATGCTTGACCCAGTCCATTAGGAACGGTAGGAGTCTAGTCTGGTGTAATGCTTGACCCAGTCCATTAGGAACGGTAGGAGTCTAGTCTGGTGTAATGCTTGACCCAGTCCATTAGGAATCGGTAGGAGTCTAGTCTGGTGTAATGCTTGACCCAGTCCATTAGGAACGGTAGGAGTCTAGTCTGGTGTAATGCTTGACCCAGTCCATAGGAACGGTAGGAGTCTAGTCTGGTGTAATGCTTGACCCAGTCCATTAGGAACGGTAGGAATCTAGTCTGGTGTAATGCTTGACCCAGTCCATTAGGAACGGTAGGAGTCTAGTCTGGTGTAATGCTTGACCCAGTCCATTAGGAACGGTAGGAGTCTAGTCTGTGTAATGCTTGACCCAGTCCATTAGGAACTGTAGGAGTCTAGTCTGGTGTAATGCTTGACCCAGTCCATTAGGAACGGTAGGAGTCTAGTCTGGTGTAATGCTTGACCCAGTCCATTAGGAACGGTAGGAGTCTAGTCTGGTGTAATGCTTGACCCAGTCCATTAGGAACGGTAGGAGTCTAGTCTGGTGTAATGCTTGACCCAGTCCATTAGGATCGGTAGGAGTCTAGTCTGGTGTAATGCTTGACCCAGTCCATTAGGAACGGTAGGAGTCTAGTCTGGTGTAATGCTTGACCCAGTCCATTAGGAACGGTAGGAGTCTAGTCTGGTGTAATGCTTGACCCAGTCCATTAGGAACGGTAGGAGTCTAGTCTGGTGTAATGCTGACCCAGTCCATTAGGAACGGTAGGAGTCTAGTCTGGTGTAATGCTTGACCCAGTCCATTAGGAACGGTAGGAGTCTAGTCTGGTGTAATGCTTGACCCAGTCCATTAGGAACGGTAGGAGTCTAGTCTGTGTAATGCTTGGCCCAGTCCATTAGGAACGGTAGGAGTCTAGTCTGGTGTAATGCTTGGACCAGTCCATTAGGAACGGTTAGGAGTCTAGTCTGGTGTAATGCTTGACCCAGTCCATTAGGAACGGGTAGGAGTCTAGTCTGTGTAATGCTTGACCCAGTCCATTAGGAACGGTAGGAGTCTAGTCTGGTGTAATGCTTGACCAGTCCATTAGGAACGGTAGGAGTCTAGTCTGGTGTAATGCTTGACCCAGTCCATTAGGAACGGTAGGAGTCTAGTCTGGTGTAATGCTTGACCCAGTCCATTAGGAACGGTTAGGAGTCTAGTCTGGTGTAATGCTTGAACCCAGGTCCATAGGAACGGTAGGAGTACTTAGTCTGGTGTAATGCTTGACCCAGTACATTAGGAACGGTAGGAGTCTAGTCTGGTGTAATGCTTGACCCAGTCCATTAGGAACGGTAGGAGTCTAGTCTGGTGTAATGCTTGACCCAGTCCATTAGGAACGGTAGGAGTCTAGTCTGGTGTAATGCTTGACCCAGTCCATTAGGACGGTAGGAGTCTAGTCTGGTGTAATGCTTGACCCAGTCCATTAGGAACGGTTAGGAGTCTCGTCTGGTGTAATGCTTGACCCAGTCCATTAGGAACGGTAGGAGTCTAGTCTGGTGTAATGCTTGACCCAGTCCATTAGGAACGGTAGGAGTCTAGTCTGGTTGTAATGCTTGCCCCAGTCCATTAGGAACGGTAGGAGTCTAGTCTGGTGTAATGCTTGACCCAGTCCATTAGGACGGTAGGAGTCTAGTCTGGTGTAATGCTTGACCCAGTCCATTAGGAACGGTAGGAGTCTAGTCTGGTGTAATGCTTGGCCCAGTCCATTAGGAACGGTAGGAGTCTAGTCTGGTGTAATGCTTGGCCCAGTCCATAGGAACGGTAGGAGTCTAGTCTGGTGTAATGCTTGACCCAGTCCATTAGGAACGGTAGGAGTCTAGTCTGGTGTAATGCTTGACCCAGTCCATTAGGATCGGTAGGAGTCTAGTCTGGTGTAATGCTTGACCCAGTCCATTAGGAACGGTAGGAGTCTAGTCTGGTGTAATGCTTGACCCAGTCCATTAGGAACGGTAGGAATCTAGTCTGGTGTAATGCTTGACCCAGTCCATTAGGAACGGTAGGAGTCTTGTCTGGTGTAATGCTTGACCCAGTCCATTAGGAACGGTAGGAGTCTAGTCTGGTGTAATGCTTGACCCAGTCCATTAGGAACGGTAGGAGTCTAGTCTGGTGTAATGCTTGACCCAGTCCATTAGGAACGGTAGGAGTCTAGTCTGGTGTAATGCTTGACCCAGTCCATTAGGAACGGTAGGAATCTAGTCTGGTGTAATGCTTGACCCAGTCCATTAGGAACGGTAGGAATCTAGTCTGGTGTAATGCTTGGCCCAGTCCATTAGGAACGGTAGGAGTCTCAGTGGGAGTTACAACATGGTAGTTCGAGATATCATGTTGTCTAGGTAACTACAGAACACACGTTGTCTAGGTAACTACAGAACACTTCTCTTTATTAACCTCATTTACACATTAAGTCACGAGGACTAAACTCAGCAAAAAAGAAACGTCCCTTTTTCAGGACCCTGGTCTTTCAAAAGGTAATTCGTTAAAAATCTAAATAACTCCACTGTTCTTCATTGTAAAGGGTTTAAACACTGTTTTCCATGCTTGATCAATGAACCATAAACAATTAATGAACATACACCTGTGGAACGGTCGTTAAGACACTAACAGCTTACAGATGGTAGGCAATTAAGGTCACAGTTATGAAAACTAAGGACACTAAAGAGGCCTTTCTACTGACTCTGAAAAACACCAAAAGAAAGATACATCCGTACATCCGAACATCACACCTGCGGGACAGGTACAGGATGGCAACAACAACTGCCCGAGTTACACCAGGAAGCACAATCCCTCCATCAGTGCTCAGACTGTCCGCAATAGGCTGAGAGAGGCTGGACTGAGGGCTTGTAGGCCTGTTGTAAGGCAGGTCCTCACCAGATATCACCGGCAACAACGTCGCTGGACCAGACAGGACTGGCAAAAAGTGGTCTTCACTGACGAGTCTCGGTTTTGTCTCACCAGGGGTGATGGTCGGATTCGCGTTTATCGTCGAAGGAATGAGCGTTACACCGAGGCCTGTACTCTGGAGCGGGATCGATTTAGAGGTGGAGGGTCCATCATGTTCTGGGGCGGTGTGTCACAGCATCATCGGACTGAGCTTGTTGTCATTGCAGGCAATCTCAACGCTGTGCATTACAGGGAATACATCCTCCTCCCTCATGTGGTACCCTTCCTGCAGGCTCATCCTGACATGACCCTCCAGCATGACAATGCCACCAGCCATACTGCTCGTTCTGTGCGTGATTTCCTGCAAGACAGGAATGTCAGTGTTCTGCCATGGCCAGCGAAGAGCCCGGATCTCAATCCCATTGAGCACCTCTGGGACCTGTTGGATCGGAGGGTGAGGGCTAGGGCCATTCCCTCCAGAAATGTCCGGGAACTTGCAGGTGCCTTGGTGGAAGAGTGGGGTAACATCTCACAGCAAGAACTGGCAAATCTGGTGCAGTCCATGAGGAGGAGATGCACTGCAGTACTTAATGCAGCTGGTGGCCACACCAGATACTGACTGTTACTTTTGATTTTGACCCCCCCTTTGTTCAGGGACACATTATTCCATTTCTGTTAGTCACATGTCTGTGGAACTTGTTCAGTTTATGTCTCAGTTGTTGAATCTTATGTTCATACAAATATTTACGCATGTTCAGTTTACTGAAAATAAACACAGTTGACAGTGAGAGGACGTTTCTTTTGTTGCTGAGTTTATATAAAAACACACTGCAGGGAGAAAACACATAAAACATTTCTGTAGAACCCACACACCAGGCCCTGATAACATGGTTCCCACCCTCTCTCTCCCTCCTTCTCTCCCACCCTCTCTCTCCCACCCTCCCTCTATCCCTCCCACCCACCCTCTCTCTCCCACCCTCCCTCTCTCCCTCCCTCCCAACCTCTCTCTCTCCCACCCTCCCTCCCACCCTCCCTCCCTCCCTCTCTCTCCCACCCTCCCTCCCTCTCTCCCTCCCACCCTCTCTCTCTCTCTGGTTGTATCAGTGCTGTACAGTCATGTTGAGCAGTCTCTTGCTCAGTAAGGTGTTGTGGTTGTATTGTGGTTGTATTGAGGTTGTATTGTGGTTGTATTGTGGTCAGTGCTGTACAGTCATGTTGAGCAGTCTCTTGCTCAGCAAGGTGTTGTGGTGCTTCAGGTAGTCGATGAGATCAGCTTGTTTCTCCACCACCTCCTCCAGACTGGAGCCCTCCCTGGAGAGGAACAGGATAACAAGGTCAGGACAATGTTAGAACAACGTTAGAACAAGGTCAGGACATTATAACAACAGTAGAACAATAAAAAGGCAACATTAGGTGAAGCCAGTCTAGGGTTAGGTGTGTATATACCTGAAGCCAGTCTAGGGTTAGGT
>NW_021822576.1:678947-693525 GCF_901001165.1 Salmo trutta
AGGGTTAGGTGTGTATATACATACCTGAAGCCAGTCTAGGGTTAGGTGTGTATATACATACCTGAAGCCAGTCTAGGGTTAGGTGTGTATATACATACCTGAAGCCAGTCTAGGGTTAGGTGTGTATATACATACCTGAAGCCAGTCTAGGGTTAGGTGTGTATATACATACCTGAAGCCAGTCTAGGGTTAGGTGTGTATATACATACCTGAAGCCAGTCTAGGGTTAGGTGTGTATATACATACCTGAAGCCAGTCCAGGTGTGTATATACATACCTGAAGCCAGTCCAGGTGTGTATATACATACCTGAAGCCAGTCCAGGTGTGTATATACATACCTGAAGCCAGTCTAGGGTTAAGTGTGTATATACATACCTGAAGCCAGTCTAGGGTTAAGTGTGTATATACATACCTGAAGCCAGTCTAGGGTTAAGTGTGTATATACATACCTGAAGCAGTCTAGGGTTAAGTGTGTATATACATACCTGAAGCCAGTCTAGGGTTAAGTGTGTATATACATACCTGAAGCCAGTCTAGGGTTAAGTGTGTATATACATACCTGAAGCCAGTCTAGGGTTAAGTGTGTATATACATACCTGAAGCCAGTCTAGGGTTAAGTGTGTATATACATACCTGAAGCCAGTCTAGGGTTAGGTGTGTATATACATACCTGAAGCCAGTCTAGGGTTAGGTGTGTATATACATACCTGAAGCCAGTCTAGGGTTAGGTGTGTATATACATACCTGAAGCCAGTCTAGGGTTAGGTGTGTATATACATACCTGAAGCCAGTCTAGGGTTAGGTGTGTATATACACACCTAACCCTAGACTGGCTTCAGGTATGTATATACACACCTGGACTGGCTTCAGGTGTGTATATACACACCTGGACTGGCTTCAGGTGTGTATATACACACCTGGACTGGCTTCAGGTGTATATATACACACCTGGACTGGCTTCAGGTGTGTATATACACACCTGGACTGGCTTCAGGTGTGTATATACACACCTGGACTGGCTTCAGGTGTGTATATACACACCTGAAGCCAGTCCAGGTGTGTATATACACACCTGAAGCCAGTCCAGGTGTGTATATACACACCTGAAGCCAGTCCAGGTGTGTATATATACACACCTGAAGCCAGTCCAGGTGTGTATATATACACACCTGAAGCCAGTCCAGGTGTGTATATATACACACCTGAAGCCAGTCCAGGTGTGTATATATACACACCTGAAGCCAGTCCAGGTGTGTATATATACACACCTGAAGCCAGTCCAGGTGTGTATATATACACACCTGAAGCCAGTCCAGGTGTGTATATATACACACCTGAAGCCAGTCCAGGTGTGTATATATACACACCTGAAGCCAGTCCAGGTGTGTATATATACACACCTGAAGCCAGTCCAGGTGTGTATATATACACACCTGAAGCCAGTCCAGGTGTGTATATATACACACCTGAAGCCAGTCCAGGTGTGTATATATACACACCTGAAGCCAGTCTAGGTGTGTATATACCTGAAGCCAGTCTAGGTGTATATATACCTGAAGCCAGTCTAGGTGTGTATATACCTGAACCCAGTCTAGGGTTAGGTGTGTATATATACCTGAAGCCAGTCTAGGTGTGTATATACCTGAAGCCAGTCTAGGGTTAGGTGTGTATATACCTGAAGCCAGTCTAGGGTTAGGTGTGTATATACCTGAAGCCAGTCTAGGTGTGTATATACCTGAAGCCAGTCTAGGGTTAGGTGTGTATATATACCTGAATCCAGTCTCAGTAGTGTTGTAGGAGTTAGATGGTTCCTCCTGACTGATATCTGGACCAGCTCTGTCTCTGTTGAATCTCACCACCCTGACTGGAACACGACACACACACACACACACACACCTCGTTACCAATCAGTCTTTCCCTACTCTCTCTCTCGCTCACTTAGTCCCCTCCCCCTTCCCTGGGCTCCTTCAGCCTCCCTCTCCCTCTCCCGGGCTCCTTCAGCCTCCCTCCCCCGGGCTCCTTCAGCCTCCCTCCCCCGGGCTCCTTCAGCCTCCCTCCCCCGGGCTCCTTCAGCCTCCCTCCCCCGGGCTCCTTCAGCCTCCCTCCCCCGGGCTCCTTCAGCCTCCCTCCCCCGAGCTCCTTCAGCCTCCCTCCCCAGAGCTCCTTCAGCCTCCCTCCCCAGAGCTCCTTCAGTCTCTCTCTCCCTCAAATTAAATTCAAAAGGGCTTTATTAGCAGGGGAAACATATGTTTACTTTGCCAAAGCAAGTGAAATAGATTATAAAAAGGGAACTATAAAACATTACACTCACAAAAGTTCCAAAGGATTTAAGGCAGTATACAGCGTTGTAACGGTGGGCAACTCTCTCTCTGGGATGTGAAGTATTTCTCAAGCTTAGTTCTGTGTGTGTTATAGATAAGATAGATAAGATAGATAGATAGATAGATAGATAGATAGATAGATAGAGAGAGGGAGAGAGAGAGGGAGAGAGAGAGGGAGAGAGAGAGAGAGAGAGAGAGGGAGAGAGAGAGAGAGGGAGAGAGAGAGAGAGGGAGAGAGAGAGAGGGAGAGAGAGAGGGAGAGGGATAGAGAGAGAGATAGAGAGAGAGATAGAGAGAGACAGAGAGAGAGACAGAGAGAGAGGGATAGAGAGTGGAAGAGACAGGAAGGGAGGGAGAGAGAGGGAGGGATAGAGAGTGGAAGAGAGAGGGAGGGAGAGAGAGGGAGGGAGAGAGAGACAGAGGGATAGAGAGACAGAGGGATAGAGAGACAGAGGGATAGAGAGACAGAGGGATAGAGAGACAGAGGGATAGAGAGACAGAGGGATAGAGTGAGAGGGAGAGAGATGCTATGCGTTATCTTGGCCAGGTCACAGTTGCAAATTAAAACTTGTTCTCAACTAGCCGACCTGGTTAAATAAAGGTGAAATAAAAAATACAAATAAATTGGCTGGTTGCTGTCTCCCTCCCTCCCTCCCTCCCTCCCTCCCCCACCTGCTAGAGGCCCCTCTCCCTCTCCCTCTTTATCAGTTCTGGTTCTTAAAGCAGCTTTAAAAAAAACTTTTCGGCTGATTCCCATGCTAATGCTAACAGTGGTTTTACAGTGCAGGTCAATGGCATGATGCTAGCCATGCTAACGCTAAAGGTGGTTTTACAGTTCAGGTCAATGGTATGATGCTAGCCATGCTAACTAGTTTTACAGTTCAGGTCAATGGTATGATGCTAGCCATGCTAAATGCTAACTGGTTTTACAGTTCAGGTCAATGGTATGATGCTAGCCATGCTAAATGCTAACTGGTTTTACAGTTCAGGTCAATGGTATGATGCTAGCCATGCTAAATGCTAACTGCCTTGCAGGGTCTTCTATAAGCAGCTGACCAAGGCTACCACCCCACTTCGTTTTATTGTGTGTGTCAGTGATCTAGTCCTGCAGTGCTTCCAGTAGATCAGACAATAGGAGGAAGGTCTATTCTGTTGACCCTTTGATGTCCTGGCAACATGCAGGTCTATAGAGAGGACTGTATTCACGTTATAATGAAGGGCATTTATACAGCACACATCAAACACACACACATCAAACACACACCATAGCAAGCCTGCAGGGCACTTCACACACACACACGTTACTGGGCCCGGTGTGTGTGTGACCTGAGCCCTGACAGACCTGGGCCCTGACAGACCTGGGCCCTGACAGACCTGGGCCCCTGACAGACCTGGGCCCCTGACAGACCTGGGCCCCTGACAGACCTGGGCCCCTGACAGACCTGGGCCCCTGACAGACCTGGGCCCCTGACAGACCTGGGGCCCTGACAGACCTGGGCCCCTGACAGACCTGGGGCCCTGACAGACCTGGGGCCCTGACAGACCTGGGGCCCTGACTGACCTGGGCCCTGATTGACCTGGGCCCCTGACAGACCTGGGCCCCTGACAGACCTGGGCCCCTGACAGACCTGGACCCCTGACAGACCTGGACCCTGACAGACCTGGGCCCCTGACAGACCTGGGCCCCTGACAGACCTGGGCCCTGACAGACCTGGACCCTGACAGACCTGGGCCCCTGACAGACCTGGGCCCCTGACAGACCTGGACCCTGACAGACCTGGGCCCCTGTCAGACCTGGGCCCCTGACAGACCTGGCCCCTGACAGACCTGGCCCCTGACAGACCTGGGCCCTGACAGTAAATCTCAGTAAGACAAAAATAATGGTGTTCCAAAACAGGTCCAGTCGCCAGGACCACAAATACAAATTCCATCTAGACACCGTTGCCCTACAGCACACAAACTATACATACCTCGGCCTAAACATCAGAGCCACAGGTAACTTCCACAAAGCTGTGAACCATCTGAGAGACGAGGCAAGAAGGGCTTTCTATGCCACCAAAAGGAACACAAAATTCAACATACCAATTAGGATCTGGCAGAAAATACTTGAATCAGTTATAGAACCCATTGCCCTTTATGGTTGTGAGGTCTGGGGTCCGCTCACCAACCAAGAATTCACAAAATGGGACAAACACCAAATTGAGACTCTGGATACAGAATTCTGCAAAAATATCCTCAGTGTAAAACGTAAAACACCAAATAATGCAGAGCAGAAAAGAGCCATTAAATTCTACAACCACCTAAAAGGAAGCGATTCCCAAACCTTCCATAACAAAGCCATCACCTACAGAGAGATGAACCTGGAGAAGAGTCCCCTAAGCAAGCTGGTCCTGGGGCTCTGTTCACAAACACAAACAGACCCCACAGAGCCCCAGGACAGCAACACAATTAGACCCAACCAAATCATGAGAAAACAAAAAGATAATTCTTTACAATGTGTCAAGTAATTAACAAAACAGCAGAGCAAACTAGAATGCTATTTGGCCCTAAACAGAGAGAACACAGCGGCAGAATACGTGACCACTGTGACTGACCCAAACTTAAGGAAAGCTTTGACTATGTACAGACTCAGTGAGCATAGCCTTGCTATTGAGAAAGGCCGCCGTAGGCAGACCTGGCTCTCAAGAGAAGACAGGCTATGTGCAACACTGCCCACAAAATGAGGTGGAAACTGAGCTGCACTTCCTAACCTCCTGACAAATGTACGACCATATTAGAGACACATATTTCCCTCAGATTACACAGATCCACAAAGAATTACAAAACAAACCCAATTTTGATAAACTCTCATATCTACTGGGTGAAATACCACAGTGTGACATCACAGCAGCAAGATGTGTGACCTGTTGCCACAAGAAAAGGTCAACCAGTGAAGAACAAAACACCATTGTAAATACAACACATATTTATGTTTATTTATTTTCCCTTTCGTACTTTAACTATTTGTACATCGTTACAACACTGTATATAGACATAATATGACATTTAAAATGTATTTATTCTTTGGAACCTTTGTGAGTGTAATGTTTACTGTTCATTTCTTTTTTGTTTATAATCTATTTAATTTGCATTGGCAATGTTAACATATGTTTCCCCTGCCAATAAAGCCCCTTAAACTGAATTGAAATTGAGAGAGAGAGAGAGAGAGAGAGAGAGAGAGAAAGAGAGAGGGCTGAATAGGGATTGTCATTCTACTGTGTGTCTGAATAGAGCAGGACAGAGGACTTTATGATGCAGATTAGATAGGTTGGGGGAGAGGGGGAGAGGGGAGAGGGGGGGAGAGGGGGGGGAGGGGAGGGGGGTACCTGTGATACAGATCACTCTATAGACAGGCTGGGGGAAAGGGGGGAGGGGGAGAGAGGGGGAGAGGGGTACCTGTGATACAGATCACTCTATAGACAGGCTGGGGGAGGGGGGAGAGGGGTACCTGTGATGGGGGGAGAGGGGTACCTGTGATGGGGGAGAGGGGTACATGTGATAGGGGGAGAGAGGTACCTGTGATAGGGGGAGGGGGGAGAGGGGGGTACCTGTGATAGGGGGAGAGGGGTACCTGTGATAGGGGGAGAGAGGTACCTGTGATAGGGGGAGATGGGGAGAGGGGGGTACCTGTGATAGGGGGAGATGGGGAGAGGGGGGTACCTGTGATAGGGGGAGATGGGGAGAGGGGGGTACCTGTGATAGGGGGAGATGGGGAGAGGGGGGTACCTGTGATAGGGGGAGATGGGGAGAGGGGGGTACCTGTGTAGATGACCAGACAAGGCAGAGAGACCAGGAGCTCCAGTCCCAGAATCCCTAGCAGCAGATAAACAGGAAGATGATTCGCCTCTGACAGATCAGCTGACATGACCACCAACACCGCCGTGTTCCCTACACACACACACACACACACACACACACACACACACACACACACACACACACACGTCCAGGTGTAAAAGGTAGGTTTAATGTGTGTCTCCTCTGTGTGGTAGGAGGTGGACCTGCTGTAAAAACATTCAACTGTAGAAGAACTAACAACAACACAGAGAAGACAGGAAGTGAACCTGCAGAGAGGATTTCATTTATTTATAATTTAACCTTCATTTAACCAGGCAAGTCAGTTAGGAACAAATTATTATTTACAACGAAGGCCAAAACCGTTGTGATACAGCCTGGATTCGAACCAGGGACTGTAGTAATGCCTATTGCAATGAAAGGCAGGTGTTTCAGGGCGGATAATGAAAGGCAGGTGTTTCAGGGCGGATAATGAAAGGCAGGTGTTTCAGGGCGGATAATGAAAGGCAGGTGTTTCAGGGCGGATAATGAAAGGCAGGTGTTTCAGGGAGGATAATGAAAGGCAGGCGTTTCAGGGCGGATAATGAAAGGCAGGTGTTTCAGGGCGGATAATGAAAGGCAGGTGTTTCAGGGTGCGTACCTGCAGAGTGGATAATGAAAGGCAGGTGTTTCAGGGTGCGGTTGTCTCTATAGAAACGGAGGAACCCTCTGCTCCTCACTCGGCTGTGGTGATACTGAACACACACGCAGAACAACAACACACACAGCCACACAAACACCTTCCCAATCACCACCACACTCCGCCCCGGAACGTTACCAAACGCACGGACACACACCTCCCGGCCAACCTCCAACACACACACCACGGCAACACACACACTCAGAGACATGTACACCACCTGGGGACACAGAGAGAAAACCTGTCAGACAAAACATATACATGGACCCTAACTAGAGACCTGTAGACTATAGAGACCTGTAGAGTATAGAGACCTGTAGACTATAGAGACCTGTAGACTATAGAGACCTGTAGACTATAGAGACCTGTAGACTATAGAGACCTGTAGAGTATAGAGACCTGTAGAGTATAGAGACCTGTAGAGTATAGAGACCTGTAGAGTATAGAGACCTGTAGACTATAGAGACCTGTAGAGTATAGAGACCTGTAGAGTATAGAGACCTGTAGAGTATAGAGACCTGTAGACTATAGAGACCTGTAGACTATAGAGACCTGTAGACTATAGACTATAGAGACCTGTAGACTATAGAGACCTGTAGACTATAGAGACCTGTAGAGTATAGAGACCTGTAGACTATAGAGACCTGTAGAGTATAGAGACCTGTAGAGTATAGAGACCTGTAGACTATAGAGACCTGTAGTCTATAGACTATAGAGACCTGTAGAGTATAGAGACCTGTAGAGACCTGTAGACTATAGACTATAGAGACCTGTAGACTATAGAGACCTGTAGACTATAGAGACCTGTAGAATATAGAGACCTGTAGAGACCTGTAGACTATAGAGACCTGTAGACTATAGAGACCTGTAGACTATAGAGACCTGTAGACTATAGAGACCTGGAGACTATAGAGACCTGTAGAGTATAGAGACCTGTAGAGCATAGAGACCTGTAGAGTATAGAGACCAGTAGAGTATAGAGACCTGTAGAGTATAGAGACCTGGAGACTATAGAGACCTGTAGAGTGTAGAGACCTGTAGAGTATAGACTATAGAGACCTGTAGACTATAGAGACCTGGAGACTATAGAGACCTGTAGAGTATAGAGACCTGTAGACTATAGAGACCTGTAGAGACCTTTAGACTATAGAGACCTGTAGACTATAGAGACCTGTAGAGACCTGTAGACTATAGAGACCTGTAGAGTATAGAGACCTGTAGAGTATAGACTATAGAGACCTGTAGACTATAGAGACCTGTAGACTATAGAGACCTGTAGACTATAGAGACCTGTAGACTATAGAGACCTGTAGAGTATAGACTATAGAGACCTGTAGACTATAGAGACCTGTAGACTATAGACTATAGAGACCTGTAGACTATAGAGACCTGTAGACTATAGAGACCTGTAGACTATAGAGACCTGTAGACTATAGAGACCTGTAGAGTATAGAGACCTGTAGACTATAGAGACCTGTAGACTATAGAGACCTGTAGACTATAGAGACCTGTAGAGTATAGAGACCTGTAGAGACCTGTAGACTATAGACCTATAGAGACCTGTAGACTATAGAGACCTGTAGACTATAGAGACCTGTAGACTATAGAGACCTGTAGACTATAGACTATAGAGACCTGTAGAGTATAGAGACCTGCAGAGTATAGAGACCTGTAGACTATAGAGACCTGTAGACTATAGAGACCTGTAGACTATAGAGACCTGTAGACTATAGAGACCTGTAGAGTATAGAGACCTGTAGAGACCTGTAGACTATAGAGACCTGTAGAGTATAGAGACCTGTAGACTATAGAGACCTGTAGAGACCTGTAGACTATAGAGACCTGTAGAGTATAGAGACCTGTAGAGTATAGAGACCTGTAGAGTATAGAGACCTGTAGAGTATAGAGACCTGTAGACTATAGAGACCTGTAGACTATAGAGACCTGTAGACTATAGAGACCTGTAGACTATAGACTATAGAGACCTGTAGAGTATAGAGACCTGTAGACTATAGAGACCTGCAGAGTATAGAGACCTGTAGAGTATAGAGACCTGTAGAGTATAGATACCTGTAGAGACCTGTAGACTATAGAGACCTGTAGACTATAGAGACCTGTAGACTATAGAGACCTGTAGAGTATAGAGACCTGTAGAGACCTGTAGACTATAGAGACCTGTAGAGTATAGATACCTGTAGAGACCTGTAGACTATAGAGACCTGTAGACTATAGAGACCTGCAGAGTATAGAGACCTGTAGAGTATAGAGACCTGTAGAGTATAGAGACCTGTAGAGTATAGATACCTGTAGAGACCTGTAGACTATAGAGACCTGTAGACTATAGAGACCTGTAGACTATAGAGACCTGTAGACTATAGAGACCTGTAGAGACCTGTAGAGACCTGTAGAGACCTGTAGACTATAGAGACCTGTAGAGACCTGTAGACTATAGAGACCTGTAGACTATAGAGACCTGTAGACTATAGAGACCTGTAGAGTATAGAGACCTGGAGAGTATAGAGACCTGGAGAGTATAGAGACCTGTAGAGTATAGAGACCTGTAGAGTATAGAGACCTGTAGAGTATAGAGACCTGTAGACTATAGAGACCTGTAGACTATAGAGACCTGTAGACTATAGAGACCTGTAGACTATAGACTATAGAGACCTATAGACTATAGAGACCTGTAGACTATAGAGACCTGTAGAGTATAGAGACCTGTAGAGTATAGAGACCTGTAGACTATAGACTATAGAGACCTGTAGACTATAGAGACCTGTAGAGTATAGAGACCTGTAGAGTATAGAGACCTGTAGACTATAGAGACCTGTAGACTATAGACTATAGAGACCTGTAGACTATAGAGACCTGTAGACTATAGAGACCTGTAGAGTATAGAGACCTGTAGACTATAGAGACCTGTAGACTATAGAGACCTGTAGAGTATAGACTATAGACTATAGAGACCTGTAGAGTATAGACTATAGAGACCTGTAGAGTATAGAGACCTGTAGAGTATAGACTATAGAGACCTGTAGACTATAGAGACCTGTAGACTATAGAGACCTGTAGAGACCTGTAGACTATAGACTATAGAGACCTGTAGACTATAGAGACCTGTAGAGTATAGAGACCTGTAGACTATAGACTATAGAGACCTGTAGACGATAGAGACCTGTAGACTATAGAGACCTGTAGACTATAGAGACCTGTAGAGTATAGACTATAGAGACCTGTAGACTATAGAGACCTGTAGACTATAGACTATAGAGACCTGTAGACTATAGAGACCTGTAGACTATAGAGACCTGTAGAGTATAGAGACCTGTAGACTATAGAGACCTGTAGACTACAGAGACCTGTAGACTATAGAGACCTGTAGAGTATAGAGACCTGTAGAGACCTGTAGAGTATAGACCTGTAGTAGGAGACCTGTAGAGTATAGAGACCTGTAGAGTATAGAGACCTGTAGACTATAGAGACCTGTAGCCTATAGAGACCTGTAGACTATAGAGACCTGTAGACTATAGACTAAAGAGACCTGTAGACTATAGAGACCTGTAGACTATAGAGACCTGTAGACTATAGAGACCTGTAGAGTATAGACTATAGAGACCTGTAGACTATAGAGACCTGTAGACTATAGAGACCTGTAGACTATAGACTATAGAGACATGTAGAGTATAGACTATAGAGACCTGTAGACTATAGAGACCTGTAGACTATAGAGACCTGTAGAGTATAGACTATAGAGACCTGTAGACTATAGAGACATGTAGAGTATAGACTATAGAGACCTGTAGAGTATAGAGACCTGTAGAGACCTGTAGACTATAGAGAACAGTAGAGACCTGTAGACTATAGACTATAGAGACCTGTAGAGTATAGAGACCTGTAGACTATAGAGACCTGTAGACTATAGAGACCTGTAGACTATAGAGACCTGTAGACTATAGACTAAAGAGACCTGTAGACTATAGAGACCTGTAGACTATAGAGACCTGTAGACTATAGAGACCTGTAGACTATAGAGACCTGTAGAGACCTGTAGACTATAGACTATAGAGACCTGTAGACTATAGAGACCTGTAGACTATAGAGACCTGTAGAGTATAGACTATAGAGACCTGTAGACTATAGAGACCTGTAGAGACCTGTAGACTATAGACTATAGAGACCTGTAGAGACCTGTAGACTATAGACTATAGAGACCTGTAGAGTATAGAGACCTGTAGACTATAGAGACCTGTAGACTATAGAGACCTGTAGACTATAGAGACCTGTAGAGTATAGAGACTGTATAGACTATAGAGGACCTGTAGACTATAGAGACTTGTAGATATAGAGACCTGTAGACTATAGGACTATAGAGACCCTGTAGAGTATAGAGACCCTTTAGACTATAGAGACTGCGACTATAGAGACCTGCTAGAGTATAGACTATAGAGACCTGTAGAGTGTAGAGACCTGTAGAGTGTGGAGACCTGTAGAGTATAGACTATAGAGACCTGTAGACTATAGACTATAGAGACCTGTAGACTATAGAGACCTGTAGACTATAGAGACCTGTAGACTATAGAGACCTGTAGAGTATAGAGACCTGTAGAGTATAGACTATAGAGACTGTAGAGTATAGAGACCTGTAGAGTATAGAGACCTGTAGAGTATAGAGACCTGTAGACTATAGAGACCTGTAGAGTATAGAGACCTGTAGAGTATAGAGACCTGTAGAGTATAGAGACCTGTAGAGTATAGAGACCTGTAGAGTATAGAGACCTGTAGAGTATAGACTATAGAGACCTGTAGACTTCAGACTATAGAGCCCTGTAGACTTCAGACTATAGAGACCTGTAGACTATAGAGACCTGTAGACTACAGAGACCTGTAGACTACAGAGACCTGTAGACTATAGACTATAGAGACCTGTAGACTATAGAGACCTGTAGACTATAGACTAAAGAGACCTGTAGACTATAGAGACCTGTAGACTATAGAGACCTGTAGACTATAGAGACCTGTAGAGTATAGACTATAGAGACCTGTAGACTATAGAGACCTGTAGACTATAGACTATAGAGACCTGTAGACTATAGACTATAGAGACATGTAGAGTATAGACTATAGAGACCTGTAGACTATAGAGACCTGTAGACTATAGAGACCTGTAGAGGTATAGGACTATAGAGACCTGTTAGGGAATATAGAGACATGTAGAGTATAGGACTATAGAGACCTGTAGAGTATAGAGACCTGTAGAGACCTGTAGACTATAGAGAACAGTAGAGACCTGTAGACTATAGACTATAGAGACCTGTAGAGTATAGAGACCTGTAGACTATAGAGACCTGTAGACTATAGAGACCTGTAGACTATAGAGACCTGTAGACTATAGACTAAAGAGACCTGTAGACTATAGAGACCTGTAGACTATAGAGACCTGTAGACTATAGAGACCTGTAGACTATAGAGACCTGTAGAGTATAGAGACCTGTAGACTATAGACTATAGAGACCTGTAGACTATAGAGACCTGTAGACTATAGAGACCTGTAGAGTATAGACTATAGAGACCTGTAGACTATAGAGACCTGTAGAGACCTGTAGACTATAGACTATAGAGACCTGTAGAGACCTGTAGACTATAGACTATAGAGACCTGTAGAGTATAGAGACCTGTAGACTATAGAGACCTGTAGACTATAGAGACCCGTAGACTATAGAGACCCGTAGAGTATAGAGACCTGTAGACTATAGAGACCTGTAGACTATAGAGACTTGTAGACTATAGAGACCTGTAGACTATAGACTATAGAGACCTGTAGAGTATAGAGACCTTTAGACTATAGAGACCTGTAGACTATAGAGACCTGTAGAGTATAGACTATAGAGACCTGTAGAGTGTAGAGACCTGTAGAGTGTGGAGACCTGTAGAGTATAGACTATAGAGACCTGTAGACTATAGAGACCTGTAGACTATAGAGACCTGTAGACTATAGAGACCTGTAGAGTATAGAGACCTGTAGACTATAGAGACCTGTAGAGTATAGACTATAGAGACCTGTAGAGTATAGAGACCTGTAGAGTATAGAGACCTGTAGAGTATAGAGACCTGTAGAGTATAGAGACCTGTAGACTATAGAGACCTGTAGAGTATAGAGACCTGTAGAGTATAGAGACCTGTAGAGTATAGAGACCTGTAGAGTATAGAGACCTGTAGAGTATAGAGACCTGTAGACTATAGAGACCTGTAGAGTATAGACTATAGAGACCTGTAGACTTCAGACTATAGAGCCCTGTAGACTTCAGACTATAGAGACCTGTAGACTATAGAGACCTGTAGACTACAGAGACCTGTAGACTACAGAGACCTGTAGACTATAGACTATAGAGACCTGTAGACTATAGAGACCTGTAAACTATAGAAACCTGTAGACTATAGAAACCTGTAGACTATAGAGACCTGTAGAGTATAGACTATAGAGACCTGTAGAGTATAGAGACCTGTAGAGTATAGACTATAGAGACCTGTAGAGTATAGAGACCTGTAGAGTATAGACTATAGACTATAGAGACCTGTAGAGTATAGACTATAGAGACCTGTAGAGTATAGAGACCTGTAGAGTATAGACTATAGAGACCTGTAGACTATAGAGACCTGTAGACTATAGAGACCTGTAGAGACCTGTAGACTATAGACTATAGAGACCTGTAGAGACCTGTAGACTATAGAGACCTGTAGAGTATAGAGACCTGTAGAGTATAGAGACCTGTAGACTATAGACCTGTAGAGTATAGAGACCTGTAGAGTATAGAGACCTGTAGACTATAGACTATAGAGACCTGTAGACTATAGAGACCTGTAGACTATAGAGACCTGTAGAATATAGAGACCGGTAGACTATAGACTATAGAGACCTGTAGACTATAGAGACCTGTAGACTATAGACTATAGAGACCTGTAGAGTATAGAGACCTGTAGAGTATAGAGACCTGTAGAGTATAGATACCTGTAGAGACCTGTAGACTATAGAGACCTGTAGACTATAGACTATAGAGACCAGTAGACTATAGACTATAGAGACCTGTAGACTATAGAGACCTGTAGACTATAGAGACCTGTAGAGTATAGAGACCTGTAGAGACCTGTAGACTATAGAGACCTGTAGAGTATAGAGACCTGTAGACTATAGAGACCTGTAGACTATAGAGACCTGTAGACTATAGAGACCTGTAGACTATAGAGACCTGTAGACTATAGAGACCTGTAGACTATAGAGACCTGTAGACTATAGAGACCTGTAGACTATAGAGACCTGTAGACTATAGAGACCTGTAGACTATAGAGACCTGTAGAGTATAGAGACCTGTAGACTATAGACTATAGAGACCTGTAGACTATAGAGACCTGTAGACTATAGAGACCTGTAGACTATAGAGACCTGTAGACTATAGACTATAGAGACCTGTAGACTATAGAGACCTGTAGAGTATAGAGACCTGTAGAGACCTGTAGACTATAGAGACCTGTAGAGTATAGAGACCTGTAGACTATAGAGACCTGTAGACTATAGAGACCTGTAGACTATAGAGACCTGTAACTATAGAGACCTGTAAACTATAGAGACCTGTAGACTATAGACCTGTAGACTATAGAGACCTGTACTATAGAGACCTGTAGACTATAGAGACCTGTAGACATAGAGACCTGTAGAGTATAGAGACCTGTAGACTATAGACTATAGAG
>NW_021822577.1:0-22470 GCF_901001165.1 Salmo trutta
CTCTCTCTTCCTCTCTCTCTCAACCCCCCTCACTCTCCATCTCTCTCAACCCCCTCACTCTCTCTCTCTCAACCCCCTCACTCTCCATCTCTCTCAACCCCCTCACTCTCTCTCTCTCAACCCCCTCACTCTCCATCTCTCTCAACCCCCTCACTCTCTCTCTCTCACAACACCCTATCCACTTTCTTTCCTCGTGCACATTATATATTGGTTGAATTGCATCTTCACTACTCCATGTATTCCAATATCCATGAAAACCACAGACGGAAACCCTCTCTCTTATCTCTAGTTTTTGGCCAGGATTCCCTTTGCTATCTAATGACAGCCGGTTTCTCATCTCCAGAACTAATTGGAAATGCACTTAGGCACGACTCTGTCTGCGGAGAGAGTGAACAGAATGTACTTCTCTACCCCCACCTTGCTCCCGTATCTGTCTCAGTGGCTTTTAGCTTTACTTAATGGCTTGCTCAGTCAAAGGAGGATTGTTGTTTTGTCCTGGTCTGCGGATACACTGATGCAGTGGCTTCTAGTAGTGACATCTTTTATTTAAAAAGTTTTTAAATTCCCACAAAGTAGCCTACAACTTTTATTTTCATTCTGGTCAGATTAAAACCTTTTGTATATTATCTCTTGAAACATTGTTCTCTGAGATGTGATGCAGATAAGCAGCAAACATTTGAATTAGGAAAGGAGCCACTGACATGACCGTATGGATAGATGTAATGTACCACATCAATGAGAATTCTTTATCCTCCCAATGAAATGACTTCCTTCCTTTGCCTTCTCCCTTTGATTAATTATGCATACAGCTGTAAGTAGTCCACCATTGCAGCTGTGTGTATGGCACCCCTTCAGGACTCACCTTAATGAATTGTTATTGTTATGAAGAAATGACCTGGACAACACTGCCTCTTTTTCTCTCCTCTTGAGGGACAGTGATGATTCATTTGTTCTGTGTAGGCTAGTTGGGGACATCAGAAGAAGTGTCTCTCTGAGTATGGACATTTTTTGTCAGATAATGTTTTTTTTAGTAAAGGTAATAGTACCATTTAGATTAAACACATAGAAATATCAGTAATTATCTTTCTATTCTTAAAACTGGCAAATAAGTAAAGAGATTCTGAGTACTTGTTGGGTTGAGTTTTCAGCGTATGTTTAACCTAAGCAGATGATATTCAGGTGAAGCTTTAGGTGGTAGGTACAGTACAGCTAGGTGTTGCTTTTAGGGGGTTGGTACAGTACAGCTAGGTGTTGCTTTTAGGTGGTACAGCTAGGTGTTGCTTTTAGGTGGTACAGCTAGGTGTTGCTTTTAGGTGGTACAGCTAGGTGTTGCTTTTAGGTGGTACAGCTAGGTGTTGCTTTTAGGTGGTACAGCTAGGTGTTGCTTTTAGGTGGTACAGCTAGGTGTTGCTTTTAGGTGGTACAGCTAGGTGTTGCTTTTAGGTGGTACAGCTAGGTGTTGCTTTTAGGTGGTACAGCTAGGTGTTGCTTTTAGGTGGTAGGTACAGTACAGCTAGGTGTTGCTTTTAGGTGGTAGGTACAGTACAGCTAGGTGTTGCTTTTAGGTGGTAGGTAAAGTACAGCTAGGTGTTGCATTTACCCTCTTTCAAGGTTCACAGCTGGACAAGGCTCCTGAGAGCCATGGATCTTATTATATAGTCATGGAGGATCATGCCTTTTGATCTCAGGAATCACCTGCTCATGATAAATGCTGTGTTTGACCTTTTGGAGAGCAGCGTGTTGTGATAAAATGATGAATAAGGCCTTCATGCTTATTGCCAGTGCACATGATAAGCCCGAACTAGGGTTGCAAAACTCTGGTAACTTTCCCAGATATCCAGATTTCAGTTAACAGAAATCCTGGAAAATTGCCCGAATTTTCTAACCCTTGCCCATACATTGTTCCATACCATGTCCCCTGTCCCTTGTGTTGATCAAGGTTATATGTCTCTTTACATTGCTTCTCTATACAATTCAGGACAATCAGGTGATTTATGGATTTGGTGCTGTGACCAGGACTACTACTTTTAGATTTTCTTATGATGTGAATTTTGGGAAGATTTTTTTGTCTCAGGGTTCACATCAGTGCTGAGTGTCGTGGGGTTGCATGCTTTCTCTAAATGCATGATGTGGTTTTGCTCTGTAGTTTAGGGCTTGAGGTCAAAATTACTACATATTTTGTGTCCAGCATTAGGCTGGACCAGAATGTCACAGTACAATGGTTTAACAGAACTTGGTGTGTGTGTGTGTGTGTGTGTGTGTGTGTGTGTAAACTGAGCAAAAAAAGAAACGTCCCTTTTTTAGGACCCTGTCTTTCAAAGATAATTCGTAAAAATCCAAATAACTTCACAGATCTTCATTGTAAAGGGTTTTAAACACTGTTTCCCATGCTTGTTCAATGAACGATAAACAATTAATGAACATGCACTTGTGGAACGGTTGTTAAGACACTAACAGCTTACAGACGGTAGACGATTAAGGTCACAGTTATGAAATTCTTAGGACACTAAAGAGGACTTTCTACTGACTCTGAAAAACACCAAAAGAAAGATGCCCAGGGTCCCTGCTCATCTGTGTGAACGTGCCTTAGGCATGCTGCAAAGAGGCATGAGGACTGCAGATGTGGCCAGGGCAATTGAAATGTCCGTACTGTGAGACTCCTAAGACAGCGCTACAGGGAGACAGGACGGACAGCTGATTGTCCTCGCAGTGGCAGACCACATGTAACAACACCTGCACAGGATTGGTTCATCCGAACATCACACCTGCAGGACAGGTACAGGATGGCAACAACTGCCCGAGTTACACCAGGAACGCACAATCCCTCCATCAGTGCTCAGACTGTCCGCAATAGGCTGAGAGAGGCTGGACTGAGGGCTTGTAGGCCTGTTGTAAGGCAGGTCCTCACCAGACATCACCGGCAACAACGTCGCCTATGGGCACAAACGCACCGTCGCTGGACCAGACAGGACTGGCTAAAAATGCTCTTCACTGACAAGTTGCGGTTTTGTCTCACCAGGGGTGATGGTCTGATTCGCGTTTATCGTCGAAGGAATGAGAGTTACACCGAGTCCTGTACTCTGGAGCGGGATCAAGGTGGAGGGTCCGTCATGGTCTGGGGAGGTGTGTCACAGCATCATCAGACTGAGCTTGTTGTCATTGCAGGCGATCTCAATGCTGTGCGTTACAGGGAAGACATCCTCCCTCATGTGGTACCCTTCCTGCAGGCTCATCCTGACATGACCCTCCAGCATGACAATGCCACCAGCCATACTGCTCGTTCTGTGCCTGATTTCCTGCAAGACAGGAATGTCAGTGTTCTGCCATGGCCAGCGAAGAGCCCGGATCTCAATCCCATTGAGCACATCTGGGACCTGTTGGATCTGAGGGTGAGGGCTAGGGCCATTCCCCCCAGAAATGTTCGGGAACTGGAAAATCTTGTGCAGTCCATGAGGAGGAGATGCACTGCAGTACTTAATGCAGCTGGTGGCCACACCAGATACTGACTGTTACTTTAGATTTTGACCCCCCCCCCCCCTTTGTTATTCCATTTCTGTTAATTACATGTCTGTGGAACTTGTTCAGTTTATGTCTCAGTTGTTGAATCTTATGTTCATACAAATATTTACACATGTTAAGTTTGCTGAAAATAAACGCAGTTGACAGTGAGAGGACGTTTATTTTTTTGCTGCGTTTATATATAAGTCCTAACCGACTTGCCAAAACTATAGTTTGTTAACAAGAAATTTGTGGAGTGGTTGAAAAATGAGTTTTAATGACTCCAGCCTAAGTGTATGTAAACTTCCGACTTCAACTGTATATATATTGTTAACAAACTATAGTTTTGGCAAGTCGGTTAGGACATCTACCTTGTGCATGACACAAGTAATTTTTCCAAAAATTGTCTCCTGACAAATTACTTTACTCACAATTCCAGTGGATCAGAAATTACATACACTAAGTTCACTGTGCCTTTAAACAGCTGGGAAAATTCCAGAAAAGGATGTCACGGCTTTAGAAGCTTCTGATAGACCAATTGACATCATTTGAGTCAATTGGAGGTGTACCTGTGGATGTATTTCAAGGCCTACCTTCAAACTCAGTGCCTTTCAAAAGAAATCAACCGAGACTTCAGAAAACATTTTGTAGACCTCAACAAGTCTGGTTCATCCTTGGGAGCAATTTCCACATGCCTGAAGGTACCACGTCCATCTGTACAAACAATAGTACACAAGTATAAACACCATGGGACCATACAGCCGTCATACCGCTCAGGAAGGAGATGCGTTCTGTCTCCTAGAGATTAACGTACTTTGGTGCGAAAAGTGCAAATCAATCCCAGAACAACAGCAAAGGACCTTGTGAAGATGCTGGAGGAAACTGGTACAAAAGTATCTATATCCACAGTAAAATGAGTCCTATATCAACATAACCTGAAAGACCGCTCAGCAATGAAGAAGCCACTGCTCCAAACCCTCTATAAAAAAAGCCAGACTACGGTTTGCAACTGCACATGGGGACAAAGATTGTACTTTTTGGAGAAATGTCCTCTGGTCTGATAAAACAAAAATAGAACTGTTTGGTCATAATGACCATCATTATGTTTGGAGGAAAAAGGGGGAGGCTTGCAAGCCGAAGAACATCATCCCAACCGTGAATCACGGGGTGGCAGCATCATGTTGTGGAGGTGCTTTGCTGCAGGAGTGACTGGTGCACTTCACAAATTAGATGGCATCATGAGGGAGGAAAAGTATGTCGATATATTGAAGCAACATCTCAAGACATCAGTCAGGAAGTTAAAGCTTGGTCGCACATAGGTGTTCCAAATGGACAATGACTCCAAGCATACTTCCAAGTTGTGGAAAAATGCCTTAAGGACAACAAAGTCAAGGTATTGGAGTGGTCGTCACAAAGCCCTGACCTCAATCCCATAGAAAATTTGTGGGCAGAACTGAAAAAGAGTGCGAGCAAGGAGGCCTACAAACCTGACTCAGTTACACCAGCTCTGTCAGGAGGAATGGGCCAAAATCCACCCAATTTATTGTGGGAAGCTTGTGGAAGGCTACCCGAAACATTTGACCCAAGTTAAACAATTTAAAGGCAATGCTACCAAATACTAATTGAGTGTATGTAAACTTCTGACCCACTGTAAATGTGATGAAAGAAATAAAGCTAAAATAAATAATTCTCTACTATTATTCTGACATTTCACATTCTTAAAATAAAGTGGTGATCCTAACTGACCTAAAACAGGGAATTTATACTCTGATTAAATGTCAGGAATTGTCAAAAACTTTGTTTAAATGTATTTGGCTAAGGTGTATGTAAACTTCTGATTTCAACTGTATATTAAATACATACATACATACATACATACATACATACATACATACATACATACTGTACCAGTCAAAAGTTTGGACAAACCTACTCATTCAAGGGTTTTTCTTTATTTTTACTTGTTTTTACATTGTAGAATAATAGTGAACACATCAACACATTGAAATAACACATATGGAATCATGTACAGTAGTAACCAAAAAAGTGTTAAACAAGTCAAAATATATATTATTTTGAGATTCTTCAAAGTAGGCACCTTTTGCCTTGATGACAGCTTTGCACATTCTTGGCATTCTCTCAACCAGCTTCATGAGGTAGTCACCTGGAATGCATTTCAATAAACAGGTGTGCCTTATTAAAAGTACATTTCTTGAATTTCTTTCCTTCTTCATGTCTTTGAGCCAATCACTTGTGTTGTGACAAGATAGGGAGGGTATACAGAATATAGCCCTATTTGGTAAAAGACCAAGTCCATATTATAGCAAGAACAGTGCAAATAAGCAAAGAGAACTTTGAAAGTTCAAGTGCAGTCGCAAAAACCATCCAGGGCTATGATGAAACTGGCTCTCATGAGGACCGCCACAGGAAAGGAAGACCCAGAGTTACCTCTGCTGCAGAGGATAAGTTCATTAGAGTTACCAGCCTTAGAGATTTCAGCCCAAATAAATGCTTCACAGAGTTCAATTAATAGACACATGTCAATATAAACTGTTCAGAGGAGACTGCGTGAATCAGGCCGGTCGAGTTGCTGCAAGGCGTGAATCATTTATGGTCGAGTTGCTGCAAGGAAACCCCTGCTAACGGACACCAATAAGCAGAAGAGACTTGCTTGGGTCGAGAAACACGAGCAATGGACATAAGACCGGTGGATATCTGTCCTCTGGTCTGATGAGTCCAAATTTGAGATTTTTGGTTCCAACTGCCATGTCTTTGTGAGACGCAGAGTAGGTGAACGGATGATCTCTGCATGTGTGGTTCCCACCGTAAAGCATGGAGGAAGAGGTGTGATGGTGTGGGGGTGCTTTGCTGGTGACACTCAGTGATTTTATTTAGAATTTAAGCCACACTTAACCAGCATGGCTGGTTTGCGCTTAGTGGGACTATCATTTGTTTTTCCACAGGACAATGATCCAAAACACACTTCCAGGCTGTGTAAGGGCTATTTGACCAAGAAGGAGGGTATTGGAGTGCTGCATCAGATGACCTGGCCTCCTCAATCACCCGACCTCAACTCAATTGAGATGGTTTGGGATGAGTTGGACCGCAGAGTGAAGGAAAAGCAGCCAACAAGTGCTCAGCATATGTGGGAACTCCGTCAAGACTGTTGGAAAAGCATTCCTCATGAAGCTGGTTGAGAGAATGCCTAGAGTGTGCAAAGCTGTCATCAAGGCAAAGGGTGGCTACTTTTGATTTGTTTAACACTTTTTTGGATACTACATGATTCCATATGTGTTATGTGTTAGAATGACATTTTTTTGTCAAAAGAACTTGGGGTAGGCAAATAAAACTTGGGGTAGGCAAATAAATATTTAGCCCGCAGGTGGGCTAAATAAGGCCAGTTGGGGAACCCTGCCTTAGGTTTTAGATTTCTCTATAGAGAAGAACAAACTGCTCCTCTACACCCACCTCCCTAAATCACTGTAACTTATGGTTGTTGTTTACAAGTCAATTGTGTTGTGTACTTTATGGTGTGCAGAAAAATATGAATTGCCTTAGTTTAAATTAATAAACGAGTGCATCCACCTTCAGTTACAGAATAATGTCAGTTGAAATAAGTTCAAGAATCTAAAATTGCATGTAGAGAGATGGGTCTTATTCAGAAATTTAAATGTTTGTTGTTTCAGTTTAGGAAACCTAATGCCATTTATCTGGCATTCTAGTCTGGTGTTAGAAGCTACAGTATGTTGTAATTTCTATACCAGTATACCATGGTACTGTGACATTCTTCTTGTGTGGTTGGTTTTCCAGGTGTGTGATCCAATGTACTATCCCTGCTTCTCTTCCTACTGCAGCTAGTTGGAGATGTGATGTACCTCAGCTTTCATGCAGGTTTATTGTGCTAATTCTGTACAACAAAAATGCATTATAGCTTCAAGTCCCAATGTTACATGTGAAGTAGCAGCCCATGCCTCCGCTCAGATCCAAACAAACACTTTCACCAAGTCAAAGAAAACCTCAGTGAGGGAGACAGATGGTATTTTTACTTGATGGGTAATTTGAGAGGTTATTTTATTGATGTTAAGACACAGCCTTGACACAGCTTACTTTAAGCCTCCAATGCAAGCCTCCAGTCTTTGAGACAGTACACCTTCTGTGAAGAGCGTGTAACCCTGGTCACTGACCCATCCTCTCCCCATGGTCTATTAGCACCTGAAATGCTGGGCTCCTGAAGGGTTAAGGTTATAGAGAGAGGCGCTGCGTTCACACAGGCAGCCCAATTCTGATATTTTTTCCACTAATTGGTCTTTTGGCCAATCACATCAGATCTTTTCACATCAGATCTTTTTTTGAGATGAACTGATTGGTCAAAAGAATTGGTCTGCCTGTCTTAACACAGCCAGGGTGGCCCCGGGTGAGGGTGACCACTGACCTGTCTTCTCCCAACTATGGTTCCTCAGCACCTGAAGGCTGGGCCCCTGAAGGACCCTCTGCTGGATGACCAGGGGGACTTCAACAGGATGTGCGGAGCCATGAAGAAGATTGGCCTGGATGATACAGAGAAGCTGGACCTGTTCAGGGTGGTGGCCGGGGTGCTGCACTTGGGCAACATCGACTTTGAGGAGGCAGGCAGCACATCGGGTAAGCAGGGTGACGGTCGGTCTCTGTCTGACTCTTTCTTTCTCTCACACTCACTGCTCAATATACACTGCTCAAAAAAATAAAGGGAACACTTAAACAACACAATGTAACTCCAAGTCAATCACACTTCCGTGAAATCAAACTGTCCACTTAGGAAGCAACACTGATTGACAATACATTTCACATGCTGTTGTGCAAATGGAATAGACAACAGGTGGAAATTATAGGCAATTAGCAAGACACCCCCAATAAAGGAGTGGTTCTGCAGGTGGTGACCACAGACCACTTCTCAGTTCCTATGCTTCCTGGCTGATGTTTTGGTCACTTTTGAATGCTGGCGGTGCTTTCACTCTAGTGGTAGCATGAGACAGAGTCTACAACCCACACAAGTGGCTCAGGTAGTGCAGCTCATCCAGGATGGCACATCAATGAGAGCTGTGGCAAGAAGGTTTGCTGTGTCTGTCAGCGTAGTATCCAGAGCATGGAGGCGCTACCAGGAGACAGGCCAGTACATCAGGAGACGTGGAGGAGGCCGTAGGAGGGCAACAACCCAGCAGCAGGACCGCTACCTCCGCCTTTGTGCAAGGAGGAGCAGGAGAAGTACTGCCAGAGCCCTGCAAAAGGACCTCCAGCAGGCCACAAATGTGCATGTGTCTGCTCAAACGGTCAGAAACAGACTCCATGAGGGTGGTATGAGGGCCCGACGTCCACAGGTGGGGGTTGTGCTTACAGCCCAACACCGTGCAGGACGTTTGGCATTTGCCAGAGAACACCAAGATTGGCAAATTCGCCACTGGTGCCCTGTGCTCTTCACAGATGAAAGCAGGTTCACACTGAGCACATGTGACAGACGTGACAGAGTCTGGAGACGCCGTGGAGAACGTTCTGCTGCCTGCAACATCCTCCAGCATGACCGGTTTGGCGGTGGGTCAGTCATGGTGTGGGGTGGCATTTCTTTGGGGGGCCGCACAGCCCTCCATGTGCTCGCCAGAGGTAGCCTGACTGCCATTAGGTACCGAGATGAGATCCTCAGACCCCTTGTGAGACCATATGCTGGTGCGGTTGGCCCTGGGTTCCTCCTAATGCAAGACAATGCTAGACCTCATGTGGCTGGAGTGTGTCAGCAGTTCCTGCAAGAGGAAGGCATTGATGCTATGGACTGGATTTCCATTGATTATTTTTGTGTGATTTTGTTGTCAGCACATTCAACTATGTAAAGAAAAAAGTATTTAATAAGATTATTTCATTCATTCAGATCTAGGATGTGTTATTTTAGTGTTCCCTTTATTTTTTTGAGCAGTGTAGTTTCCATATCAGGTGAGCCAAGTCTTACTCTCTCTGTCTGTGTGTGTGTGTATGCATGTATGCATGTGAAGCCCTATATCTACTTCCCCAGAGTCAGATGAAGGCCTTCCCTGTGGCTCAGTTGGTAGAGCATAGTGTTTGCAACGCCAGCATGGTGTGTACAATGCCAGGGTTGTGGGTTTGATTCCCACGGGGGGCCAGTACAAAAAATAAATGAAATGTATGAAATGTATGCATTCACGACTGTATGTCGCTCTGGATTAGAGCGTCTGCTAAATGACCAAAAAAAAAATTTTTTTTAATACACTCGTGGATACCATTTTTGTGTGTCTCTCTGCAGTTTGAAGGAAGTTGCTAGCTAAACGGAATACTTGAGCGTGCTTAACTATTCACCCCCCAAGTCAAAACTTTGTCAAGCCACCTTTTGCAGTAATTACAACTGAAAGTCTCTTGGGGTATGACTGGAAGTCTATGGGTATCTGTTAGCATGCTAGTAGTTACCCATAGACTTCCAGTCATTGTGCTAATGCTAGTTAGAAATTGCGCTAGCTAGCAACTTCCTTCACACTGCACACAGACACACACATCCACGAGTTCATCTGACAAATCCCAAGGTATCCCTTTAACACATGGCTGGCTTATGAGATGTCTTGTCAGACCACATTACTTCAGAACACACACTGTTTGGTACGCCAACCAATAACAAAGACATAGCTGTCTCTGTGAGTGCAGTGACAATATGAGTAAAGCACCAGGGCACAGGACAGGAAGCATAAGGGATGCTGAGAAAGTGGTAGTTAAAGTTTTTTTTGTCACAGAGCTGGAAGATACCTTGGCATTTTCTCATTGTGTGTTGTTGCATGAAGAAATCATTGGTCTAGTCTACAGTGGCTTGCCAAAGTATTCACCCCCTTGGCATTTTTCCTATTTTGTTGTCTTACAACATGGAATTAAAATAGATTTTTGGGGGGTTTGTATCATTTGATTTACACAACATGCCTACCACTTTGAAGATGCAAAATATATTTTTATGTGAAACAAACAAGAAATAAGATTTAAAAAAATTGAATACTTGAGCGTGCATAACTATTCACCCCCCCCAAAGTCAAAACTTTGTCGAGCCACCTTTTAAAGTAATTACAACTGAAAGTCTCTTGGGGTATGTCTCTATAAGCTTGGCACATCTAGCCACTGGGATTTTTGCCCTGTCTTCAAGGCAAAACTGCTCCAGCTCCTTCAAGTTAGATGGGTTCCACTGGTGTACAGCAATCTTTTAAGTCATTCCACAGATTCTCAATTGGATTAAGGTCTGGGCTTTGACTACGCTATTCCAAAGCATTTAAATGTTTCCCCTTAAAACACTTGTGTTGCTTTAGCGGTATGCTTAGGGTCATTGTCGTGCTGGAAGGTGAACCTCGGTCCCAGTCTCAAATCTCTGGAAGACTGAAACAGATTTCCCTCAAGAATTTCCCTGTTTTTAGCTCCATCCATCATTCCTTCAATTCTGGCCAGTTTCCCAGTCCCTGCCGATCCCCACAGCATGATGATGCCACCACCATCTTCACGTGGGGATGGGATTCTCGGGGTGATGAGGTGTTGGGTTTGCGCCAGACATAGCGCTTTTCTTGATGTCCAAAAAGCAACATTTTAGTCTCATCTGATCAGAGTACCTTCTACATATGTTTTGGGAGTCTCCCACATGCCTTTTGGCGAACACCGAACATGTTTGCTTAATTTTTTCTTTCTTCTTCTTCTAATTTTTTTCTTTAAGCAATGGCTTTTTCCGACCACTCTTCCGTAAAGCCCAGCTCTGTGGAGTGTACAGCTTAAAGTGGTCCTATGGACAGCTACTCCAATCTCTGCTGTGGAGCTTTGTAGCTCCTTCAGAGTTATCTTTGGTCACTTTTTTGCCTCTCTGATTAATGCCCTCCTTGCTTGGTCTGTGAGTTTTGGTGGGCGGCCCTCTCTTGGCAGGTTTGTTGTGGTGCCATATTCTTTCCATTTTTTATAATGGATTTAATAGTGCTCCATGGGATGTTCAAAGTTTCAGATATTTTTTTATAACCCAACCCTGATATGTACTTCTCCACAACTTTGTCCCTGACCTGTTTGGAGATCTCCTTGGTCTTCATGGTGCCGCTTGCTTGGTGGTGCCCCTTGCTTAGTGGTGTTGCAGACTCTGGGGCCTTTCAGAACAGGTGTATATATACTGAGATCATGTGACGGATCATGTGACACTTAGATTGCACACAGGTGGACTTTATTTAACTAATTATGTGACTTCTGAAGGTAATTGGTTGCACCAGGTCTTATTTAGGGGCTTAATTTCATTTCACCAATTTGGACTGTTTTTTGTATGTCCATTACATGGAATCCAAATAAAAATCAATTTAAATTACAGGTTGTAATGCAACAAAATAGGATAATAGCCAAGGGGTATGAATACTTTTGCAAGGCACTAACAAAATTATCCTTGTGTCCGGGCAGCAGGTGCCATTTTGCTGTGGTCCGCCAGAACACTCTGCTCTGTGATCGATTTACTTTAGTCTTCATCTTCCTTCTAAAGGCCCATGTGGCCTCTTGTGCCGCATTTCCATTTACAATTTACACCAGTGTTTTACCCAAAAGGCTCAGACATTTGTTTCCATCTACGCGGGCCGGCACCCCGTGTCTCACTGAGCCATGGCTCCGGCGAACTTGGAAGCTACTCCCTGGGTACTTTTCAGCTGACATTTACATAACAATGTCTAACAGTGAACTTTAACACCTTCTCACAAAGCAACAGTCTTGAATGATGCAGTAGTTGTTGATTCTGCTCACCATAAGTCTTTAGTGCCACACTCCTGATGGAAACACCACAACACTAGAGCTCACGTTAACATAAAACACTGCCCACTGGTGTGGGGGTCTCAGTGGAAAAGCACCATTGTTGTAGTCTGTGAAAGGGCTTTTATTCACTATTAAGGAGCCACTACATACACCAAGGACACTGCGGACTAGTCATTCTCCTCCCCTTCATTCATTATTAATACAAAGCCATCAGAGTAACTGATGAAAAGATTCTCATGTGTCTTCTTTGTGAATGTCACTCTTTGTAGTGCTCTGCGGTAATCTCTTACAGAATCATCTTGTATATTTGTGTTGTTCGAGCAAGTTAGTATTCTCTCATTTGTCAGGGCTGATGCATTACGGTGTGAATGTCTTGGGCTCTCTTCTACTCACTGACTCCACATTACACATTATGTTTCAGACAACCCAGAGGAAGATCAAATCTCTATGGGAATAAGCCATTTATTTTTAACATCAGAGTAAAACTTGTACGTAGTGGCTTTCAGCCCCCCCCCAAACATCGTCCTCACAACGTTACTAACAACATAACTAAACGACTCACAATGTTACCGTTCTGCATGTCTGTCCCACCAGGTGGCTGCACCATAAAGAACCAGTCAAGCCAGACGGTGGAGTACTGTGCTGAGCTGCTGGGTCTGGGAGAGCAGGACCTGAGTGTCAGCCTCACGTCCAGGGTCATGCTCACCACAGCAGGGGGCACCAAAGGAACAGTTATCAAGTAAGTCACCATAGCCCTGGTCAAAAGTAGTGAAATGCACAGTGCATCTACATTTGAAGTCAGAAGTTTACATACACCTTAGCCAAATACATTTAAACTCAGTTTTTCACAATTCCTGACATTTAATCCTAGTAAAAATTCCTTGTCCTAGGTCAGTTAGGATCACCACTTTATTTTAAGAATGTGAAATGTCAGAATAATAGAGGAGAGAATTATTTATTTAATTTCTTTCATCACATTCCCAGTGGGTCAGAAGTTTACATACACTCAATTAGTATTTGGTAGCATTGCATTTAAATTGTTTAACTTGGGTCAAATGTTTCAGGTAGCCTTCCACAAGCTTCCCACAATAAGTTGGGTGAATTTTTGGCCCATTCCTCCTGACAGAGCTGGTGTAATTGAGTCAGGTTTGTAGGCCTCCTTACTCGCACATGCTTTTTCACTTCTGCCCACACATTTTCTATAGGATTGAGGTCAGGGCTTTGTGATGGCCACTCCAATACCTTGACTTTGTTGTCCTTAAGCCATTTTGCCACAGCTTTGGAAGTATTATTGAGGTCATTGTCCATTTGGAACACCCATTTGCGACCAAGCTTTGACTTCCTGACTGATGTCTTGAGATGTTGCTTCAATATATCCATATACTTTTCCTCCCTCATGATGCCATCTATTTTGTGAAGTGCACCAGTCCCTCCTGCTGCAAAGCACCCTCACAACATGATGCTGCCATCCCCGTGCTTCACAGTTGGGATGGTGTTCTTTGGCTTGCAAGCCTCCCCCTTTTCCTCCAAACATAACGATGGTCATTATGGCCAAACAGTTCTGTTTTTGTTTCATCAGACCAGAGGACATATCTCTAAAAAGTACAATATTTTCCCCATGTGTAGTTGCAAACCGTAGTCTGGCTTTTTTATGGCGGTTTTGGAGCAGTGGCTTCTTCCTTGCTTAGCGGCTTTTCAGGTTATGTCGATATAGGACTCGTTTTACTGGTCTACAATTCTTTTTCTGAGGTCTTGGCTGATTTCTTTTGATTTTCCCATGATGTCAAGCAAAGAGGCACTGAGTTTGAAGGTAGGCCTTGAAATACATCCACAGGTACACCTCCAATTGACTCAAATTATGTCAATTAGCATATCAGAAGCTTCTAAAGCCATGACATAATTTTCTGGAATTTTTCAAGCTGTTTAAAGGCACGGTCAACTTAGTGTATGTAAACTTCTGACCCACTGGAAATGTGATACAGTGAATTATAAGTGAAATAATTTGTCTGTAAACAATTGTAGGAAAAATGACTTGTGTCATGCACAAAGTAGATGTCCTAACCGAATTGCCAAAACTATAGTTTGTTAACAAGAAATTTGTGGAGTGTTTGAAAAACCAGTTTTAATGACTCCAACCTAAGTGTATGTAAACTTCCGACTTCAACTGTGTGTGTGTGTGTGTGTGTGTGTGTGTGTGTGTGTGTGTGTGTGTCTGACATCACTCCCAGTGGGTATTGTGCTGAGAGTTAAAAATAGGAGCACCATTCTGTCACACACACCGCAGCATCAGCCAGCAGCAGCCAAGCATTCATCCTCCCTCCCTCAGCCCTACCATACTTTTCCTGTTGATGATAGAACACACTGGTAGAGGTAGGGCTGAGCAGTGGAGAGGAGAGAGAATCACAGTATTACATGCAGAGAAGAATCAATATGATCATGTTGCTGTGGGAAACAACACGGTCATGTTGCTGTGGGAAACAATACGGTCATGTTGCTCTGGGAAACAATACGGTCATGTTGCTGTGGGAAGCAATACGGTCATGTTGCTGTGGGAAACAATACGGTCATGTTGCTGTGGGAAACAATACGGTCATGTTGCTGTGGGAAACAATACGGTCATGTTGCTGTGGGAAACAATACGGTCATGTTGCTGTGGGAAGCAATACGGTCATGTTGCTGTGGGAAACAATACGGTCATGTTGCTGTGGGAAACAATACGGTCATGTTGCTGTGGGAAACAATACGGTCATGTTGCTGTGGGAATGGACAGCTCCGAGGTCTTCAAAGTGATGGAGGGAATAAAAGACAAGCATTTGCCCTCCTCCAAGACTTCCCTAGTCCCTGTATGCATCCCAAATGGAACCCTATTCATTACATCAGGGTTTCACATAGGGCTGTCCCCGACCAATCGATTGGTTGACATTTTTAAGTGTGTGTTTTTCAATATATAGACACAACCTATGTTTTGAATAAAATCAACTATATGTAGGCTACTGAACTTGTCTGATGCTTTAAGCACTGTGATTAAAAATGAAGACACATTACTAAAGAGGGAGCCAGAGATCAATATAGCTTAACCAGAAGAAAGAAAGAACTGTTCCTGACCCTCCTCCTGCTGCTGGCCTTTGCAGATTCTAAGCTCCTGAAGTTGCCAGTAATAGGCTATACCAGCGGTCACCAATCTTTTCCATTTGGAGTGCCATGTTATCGTACCGTTCCCTACTGATCTGCCTGCTGATGATTCCTCTACAGATGGTTTTCATATGCACATTTTCATGGAACAGTTTCATTTATAATAGTCTTCATGTCTCAAAATCAACGTCATGCAGTTAATCAAAATTCTTTCTAAATGAAAATTATACAAATATAAAAATAACTTCTATTGACATTGCCAATATGTAAAAATAGCCTACATGAAGCCAACAAATAAAGAAAATATCCTGATTTTAAAAATATATATATCCTGTAAATCACATTGGCTATGCATGGTCTGTGTGCAAGGAACTTGAAACTCTATGAACTTGGTCAAGGCCCAAAGCTCATGCTGGCAAACTTAGTGTTCTGGGCCTTTTAGAGTTTCTGCTCCAGTGAGCTCCGGACAGACACAGTTGTAGGCTATTTGCTCAAGAGATAAGTCATATTTTAGTCAAATATTATATCTGTTTGGGCGGTCTGTTAGATCTTCTTGCGGTCAATTTGCAGTCTACAAATTATGTAATTATGTTCCGGCCCCCTGACCATATGCTCAAGAAAACATCTGCCCGCGACTGAATCTAGTTGATGATCCCTGCCCTATATAGTGCACTACATTTGACAGAGCACTATAGGAAATAGGGTGCCATTTAGGAAACAGTCCCTATCTCTATCTACGCCAAGGCCTTGCATGTATTTAGCCGTGGCTCAGTCTTCCTAATGCCTGACTGTGATTGTTGTACGGGCAGCTTGGCACTCCCTCGGCTCGCCAACCTGAATGCCAAGCCACTCGCTACCTGCAATTACCCTCCCACCCGCCCTCCCACACTAATGTTTGTCTGTTGTGGAGCGAGAGACACTTGTGCTTGAAGTGCTGGTTTATATGGGCCTGGCTGTGCCTTTATGAGTGCGTCCTAAATGACACCCTATTTCCTACATATAGTGCACTACTTTTGACCAGGGCCAAGGTTTGTATGCATGCTGTGGTGAGAGGGAGAGCTCTCACGTTTCATTAAGAGGGCATAATAATAAGCAATGAGTTAGTGGTGTACAGTACTTTCTGGTCCTGTGTAGCTCAGTTGTTAGAGCATGGCGCTTGCAACACCAGGGTTGTGGGTTTCATTCCCACGGGGGACCAGTACATAAATGTATGCATTCAGTACTGTAAGTCACTCTGGATAAGAGTGTCTGCTAAATGACTAAAATTTAAATAATCTTCTGTTTAATTAATAGCAACAATAGCAATGTGTGAGTATATTTGCAGTAAGTGTCTTATAAAGGGTGGGTGTGGATTTCAAACGTCTCTCTGTCTGCGGCTCCACCACTATAGCAGAGATATTTGTATTACTTATGTAAGGGGGAAAGCTGTAGCCAGCTAAATGTTAGTTTGTTTGGGGACTAGCTTTAAGGTGTTTAAATGTGCGAGGCAGAGAGTGGGAGAGAGGGACGTTAATCATGTTTACCCCACCATGGTGAGTTCTGTGGCGGACTCTGTAGTTCAGCGAGGGCAGGGGGTACAGTCTTCCACTCTCTCAGCAAACCAATATACATGCTCACTACACAGACTCATTTAAAGCTAATTTAATGAGATGTGAGCTTCTCAACTTCCTGATTACATCTGAGAACATGGTGCCGGAGAGTATGTTATGGAGATCATAGAGCATGTGGGCTTCATAGGGGATACACGCATCACCGCTACTGTTAGTGTGATGGCAAACCGCTTGGTTTTTAAATGAGGCCAAGGCTTAACCTTTGTATTCAAATGTTTTAACTGGGGGCTATGTGCTCTTCTCACTGGCTGGAAGAAGCAAGGGGATAATGAATTAAACATGCGGTGTGGTAGAGTGAAAGAGCAAGCGAGCGAGGCCAGGTGTGTACTGAGAGCTGGGGGGTCAAGGGTGTAAAACGAGTTGGGGAGGTGGGGTAAGGATGGGGTTATCATGGATTAGGTTATCATGGAGAGTCCTTATCTTGTGGGATGTGGCTGTCGTCTCAACACATCAGCCAGTGCTGAAGGGAGATACATGGGGGGGACAGGATAATGGAAATGTCCTGCCCGAGAGAGAGAGAGGAGGTGTGTGTGTGTGTGGGTGTGTGTGTGGGTGTGTGTGTGTGTGTGGGTGTGTGTGTGATGGAGGTGAATGTGTGTGAAAAGAATCTGAAATAATTACTAAGGTGGACTTGGACATAGCAGTTCTCTGAGTACTTAATGTCTAAGTGCCACAGATAGAGAATTAGTTATTTTCTGTCATGCCTAAAGTGCATGACAATGATGTTTGTAAAGAAAAGGGCAGATGTAAAACTTGTTGAAAGTCCACGGGGTATTCATATTGTACCTTTTTCCATTCCTCTTCATTCTTAGCCCTCTCTCTATGGTCTGTAATTATTGAGCTGCATACTTGACTGCAGTCAGAGCTCCCAGGCAGTTGTAATACCAACACAGAGCTATGATGCTAATACCTTCTGTCATTGTTATGGCTCCTTATCATATTACAGTCACTCTTTTCTCCCAAGATATCAATAATGCAATTACCCTCTTGGGAAAGCGAGCAGGCCCCTGAACAGTTGTGCAGTCCCACGGTGGTGAATGGATGGGATTAGTGAGTGACTCTGTGGTCTTTGAGTTGTGGGCTACTTCTTTCACCAGCCACCAGTGCTCAGGTTTATACGTTGTGCCTGTATGTTTCTTTGCTGTTGACAAATCCAATTTTCCCTCGTGCGATTAATTAGATTTAGATCAGATATACTTCATTGTATGTTATTCACAGAAATGTGCTTTGCGTACAGAAAGTTAAGTTTATTAATTTCAGTTCTGTGATGTGCTCATTCTCGCTCTTGCTCTCTCTCTCCCTCCCCTCTCTCTCCCTCCAGAGTGCCACTGAAAGTGGAGCAGGCAAACAATGCACGGGACGCCCTGGCCAAGGCTGTGTACAGCCGGCTGTTTGACCACGTGGTCACCAGGGTCAACCAGTGCTTCCCCTTCCACTCCTCTGCCAACTTCATCGGGGTTCTGGATATCGCAGGCTTCGGTCTGTACCTCTTCTATGTGCCCTATGTACAGTGCTTTCAGAAAGTATTCATACCTCTTGACTTATTCCATATTTTGTTGTGTTACAGCCTGAATTCAACATTTATAAAAATAAAAAAAAGGTATACATTTCACTCATCTACACATAATACCCCATAATTGCGAAGTGAAAACATGTTTTTAGAAAGTGTTGCAAATGTATTTAAAAAAGGTTTTCAGAAATATCTGATTTACGTAAGTATTTACACCCCTGAGTCAATACTTTGTTGAAGCACCTTTGCCAACGATTACAGCTGCAAGTCTTTCTGGGTAAGTCTCTAAGAGCTTTCCACACCTAGATTGTGTAACATTTGCCCATTGTTCTTTTCAAAATTCTTTAAGCTCTGTCAAATTGGTTGTTGATCATTGCTAGACAACCATTTTCAGGTTTTGCCATAGATTTTCAAGCAGATTTATGTCAAAACTGTAACTCGGCCACTCTGGAACATTCAGTCTTTTTGGTAAGCAACTCCAGTGTAGATTTGGCCTTGTGTTTCAGGTTATTGTTCTGCTGAAACGGGAATTAATCTCAGTCTGTTGGAAAGTAGACTGAACTAGGTTTTCCTCTAGGATTCCATTTCTTTTTTTATCCTGAAAAACTCCTCAGTCCTTTAATGATTACAAGCATACTCATAACATGATGCATCCACCACTATGCTTGAAAATATTCAGAGTGGTACTCTGTAATGTGTTGAATTGGATTTGCCCAAATTGTATTCAGGACAGAAAGTGAATTGCTTTGGCACATCATTTTTAGCAGTATTACTTTAGTGCCTTAATGCAAATAGGATGCATGTTTTGGAATATTTGTATTCTGTACATGCTTTCATCTTTCCTCTGTCAATGAGGCTAGTATTGTGGAGTAACTACAATGTTATTGATCCATCCTCAGTTTTCTCCTGTCACAGCCATTAAACTCTGTAACTGCTTTAAAGTCACCATTGGCCTCATGGTGAAGTCCCTGAACTGTATCTTTCCTCTCCGGCAAGTTAGGAAGGACACCTGTATCTTTGTAATGACTGGGTGTATTGACACACCATCCAAAGTGTAATGAATAACTTCACCATGCTCAAAGGGATATTCAGCTTTTTTGTCAGCTTTTTTTACCCATCTACCAATAGTTGCCCTTCTTTGCAAGGCATTGGAAAACCTCTCTGGTCTTTGTGGTTGAATCTGTGTTTGAAATGTACTGCTCAACTGAGGGACCTTACAGATAATTGTATGTGTGGGGTACAGAGATGAGGCATTCATTCAAAAACGAGCTACAAAAACACTCAAACTGGACCGTTTTATCTCAACCTCTTCATTCAAAGACTCAATCATGGACACTCTTACTGACAGTTGTGGCTGCTTCGCGAGATGTATTGTTCTCTTTACCTTCTTGTCCTTTGTGCTGTTGTCTGTGCCCAATAATGTTTGTACCATGTTTTGTGCTGCTGACATGTTGTGCTGCTACTATGTTGTTGTCAAGTTGTGTTGCTACCATGCTGTGTTTTCATGTGTTGCTGCCTTGCTATGTTATTGTCTTAGGTCCATGCAACTTATTATGTGACTTGTAAAGCATATTTTAACTCCTGAACTTATTTAGGCTTGCCATAACAAAGGGGTTGAATACTTATTGACTCAAGAAATGTCAGCTTTTCATAAAAAAAACAATTCCACTTTGACATTATGGGGCTATTTTGTGTAGGCCAGTGACACAACATCTCAATTCAATAAATGTTAAATTCAGGCTGTAACACATGTGGAAAAAGTCAAGGGGTGTGAATACTTTCTGAAGGCACTGGGCATATGTGTTCTATGGATGTGATACATGATGCCACATGATATGATAGTAGTAACACACTTTATTATCCCTCAGGGGGAAGGTTTTACAGCATAATTGTCCATAAAACAACTTCAACAACAACAGACATTTCCCCACGAGACAACATTATACCGAACATAACATGGACCACACATTGCATATAATTGCAAGAGTCCATTAGTCAGAGACAGTGATGGTTTACGGCTAAAGTGCTTGGTTTTTTAATGTGTTTTCGTTTCCTGATGTCTCTCTTCCAGAGTACTTTGAGCACAACAGCTTTGAGCAGTTCTGCATCAACTACTGTAATGAGAAGTTGCAGCAGTTCTTCAACGAGCGCATTCTGAAAGAGGTGAGTGCTTCTTCCATGGTCTGTGTGTGTTCACCCCAATGTCCCTGCCTCCTTAACTGACATCCCAGTTCTCCAACCAGGGCTCAACTTCAAGTTGCCTTTCTGCGATTCCTAGCATCTTATCTCCTCGCCTCCTTCTAAACTATTTGAAGGGAATGTCCATGGGTCCCTCCCATCGGACCTTCTTCAATGCGTTTTCAGAAGGAGGCAAGAAATCGAGAAAAGGTTAACTGAGAATGAGCCCAGGTGTTTGCAACAAGCAGAAGGAAACCTTGACATTTGGATTCAGTTTTATTTATCAGATATGATGCTGCAAAATTCCGTGAACTTGGTTTTCCAGAAATCCTTTTTGGAGGATTCTGGATTCCTGCTTATTCCTTCCTGATTTCAGGAATCCTCCAACCGGGATTTGGGGAAAACCAGGGAATTTATTGAACATTCCCGTAACTTTGCAACCCTAGTCAGAGACCTTGGTAAAGTAGTGTGTTATTGCACAATAGATTGAAAAACAACCCTTGATGGATTTATTTGAATACATTGGAGTCCTTGGCCTCATTATAGTAGAGAACTATCTTGTATAATAAACAATATTCAATTATATTCTGAATGTCATTCTGAAGGTCATTATAAATGTTTATTGGAACTGTTCTGTTTCAAATTCTAGGAACAAGAGCTGTATCAGAAGGAGGGCCTTGGAGTGAACGAGGTCCGGTATGTCGACAATCAGGACTGCATCGGTTTGTCTAATCTTAATACCATTTCATGCACATCATTTCAGAGGGTTAGCCTACGTACAGTGTTTTCCCCCTGTTTTATCAATGTGTTGCCATTCCATGTTCTTCTGACTAGAGATCTGTCTCTGCATGGGAAGCTGGAACAGCTGTTTTCTCTGAGAGAAGTTAAACTCTTGAGCGCTGACCCTGAGCCTTGACCCTGAGTTATATTACATGGTCAACTGAAAGAAAGCCTGTTGATGGGAGGTAGATGTATTATGTTGCAGAGCTCTGGCCTGGCTCGGCGGAATGGGGCCTGGCTCGGCGGAATGGGACCTGGCTCGGCGGAATGGGGCCTGGCTCGGCGGGATGGGGCCTGGCTCGGCGGGATGGGGCCTGGCTCGGCGGAATGGGGTCTCTTCCTCCCACAAAATGACTGTGCATTGCTGTGTATGAGAGATTATATATCCTCCTAGATTGGCAGAGGAAAAAAGTCAAAGGCACGGTCTATTGTAATTATACTGTAATAGGTTGCCTGTGGCGTTGCGGCGAGCAATCCCAAGAATATGCAGCTTTGAGCTTGTATGTGTCAAACACATTCTGTTTGAGCAACCCGTTGTTTAAACCAAGACACAAAAGAGGAAATAGGCAGTGAGAAGCCCCATTCTAGGGTTTCTTCTGGACCACTTTGGTGGTTGGCGTGGTAGTGGGTGTGGTCAAGGTCGCAGTCGCAGACGGAAAATCTTAGAGGACGCCTTATTGGCCGCTGTTGCAAAATGTTGCCATTTAAAGCTAACTTCCTGCAATTCTACACATTTAGTCATGGGTTGGAGATATTTTTTGAGCAGTTTTAAAGCTAATTTCCTGAAATTCTATACATCTTACCATGGCTTATGCTATCTGAGTGACTCATACATTCACAATCAAAGGGGACAAAAATACCCCTGAATGCATCATTGATTTAAGTGATTGTTCGTTCTTTAAGATTATTTTATGTAAAAATATATAGGTTTTAGTCGTTTAAGTTTACACTGAAAATATTTTCCATCACAATTTCTTTTTTAACTGA
>NW_021822578.1:0-7500 GCF_901001165.1 Salmo trutta
GGGCTATGTACAGGTGCAATGATCTGTAAGCTGCTCTGACAGCTGATGCTTAAAGTTAGTGAGGGAGATATGAGTCTCCAGCTTCAGTGATTTTTGCAATTTGTTCCAGTCATTGGTAGCAGAGAACTGGAAGGAAAGGCGGCCAAAGAGGAATTGGCTTTGGGGGTGACCAGTGAAATATACCTGCTGGAGCACGTGCTACGGGTGGGTGCTGCTATAGTGATCAGTGAGCTGAGATAAGGCGGGGCTTTACCTAGCAAAGACTTATAGATGACCTGGAGCCAGTGGGTTTGGCGACGAATATGAAGCGAGGGCCAGCCAACGAGAGCATACAGGTCGCAGCGGTGGGTAGCATATGGGACTTTGGTGACAAAATGGATGGCACTGTGATAGATTGCATACAATTTGCTGAGTAGGGTGTTGGAGGCTATTTTGTAAATGACATCGCCGAAGTCAAGGATCGGTAGGATAGTCAGTTTTACAAGGGTATGTTTGGCAGCATGAGTGAAGGATGCTTTGTTGCGAAATAGGAAGCCGATTCTAGATTTCATTTTGGATTGGAGATGCTTAATGTGAGTCTAGAAGGAGCGTTTACAGTCTAACCAGACACCTAGGTATTTGTAGTTGTCCACATATTCTAAGTCAGAACCGTCCAGAGTAGTGATGCTGGACGGGCGGGCAGGTGTGGGCAGAGATCGGTTGAAGAGCATGCATTTAGTTTTACTTGCATTTAAGAGCAGTTGGTGGCCACAGAAGGAGAGTTGTATGGCATTGAAGCTCGTCTGAAGGTTGGTTAACACAGTGTCCAAAGAAGGGCCAGAAGTATACAGAATGGGGTCGTCTGTGTAGAGGTGGATCAGAGAGTCACCAGCTGCAAGAGCGACATCATTGATGTATACAGAGAAAAGAGTCAGCCCGAGAATTGAACCCTGTGGCACCCCCATAGAGACTGCCAGAGGTCCGGACAACAGGCCTTCCGATTTAACACACAGAACTCTGGCTGAGAAGTAGTTGGTGAACCAGGCAAGGCAGTCATTTGAGAAACCAAGGCTGTTGAGTCTGCCGATAAGAATGTGGTGATTGACAAGAGTCGAAAGCCTTGGCCAGGTCGATGAATACGGCTGCACAGTATTGCCTTTTATCGATGGCGGTTATGATATCGTTTAAGACCTTGAGCGTGGCTGAGGTGCACCCATGACCAGCTCGGAAACCAGATTGCATAGCGGAGAACGTACGGTGGGATTGAAAATGGTTGGTGATCTGTTTGTTGACTTATCTGCTGTTTGTTTCCATTACACATGTTGCAAGGATTTTTTTGTTTGTTGCTACATTGCTTTTGGCGAATAAACCTGGGTCAATGGAAACCTAGTGTGTAAATATCTATGAAAAGTAGGTTGTTTTATCTCGCACATCCTGCACGGTTTTATCAGATCTTGACCAAATGCTTCCCATTTACACAGTTTTCCAAATGTAAAGCATCTAAAAAGTTCCATTATGTGAGAGAGAGTGAATTAATGTGTGTCGGGCCGTCTATATGTGCTAGCTGTGGCTATGTTAAGATAAACCTGGATGGGCATGGCACTGGCACAGCGTTTCAGCAGCAGCTCTTGTCTCTGGCCCAGCTTCAACTGTCTCTCTGTCGGGGAGACTGGAGCCTGCAGGACAACAGTTTCGTAGATGAGAACTGATAAAAGGATAAATGCACATGGACAAAACACAGACACACAATTTTTAGAAGTTCCCGCTGTTGTGACTGTACTTTCGTTAATCTGATGACTGTTATTTATCGAATCAACTAACTATGTTCAATTGTTACCCGATTAAATGAATCATGTAACAATTAACTCATTAGGAATTTGGGGCACCACGAGAGCGGTTGTTTATAGCATTACCATCTCCCAAATTAAACTCTAAAGGTCTTTACCTATCACATCTGTAAAACAGTCAACGTATTAATCATAACCTCTTACTTGAACCTCACGTCTCCAAACGAATGCAGAGGCATCAGGATCTAGAGACCATGAGATGGATAATGATTAGACAGTCATAAAGAGTACATGCAGAGGTAATTATACTCTATGAGCCTGTCAACATTGACCACCGTTTCTTTCTCCAGCTCAGCCATCACAGTATATGATCTAATCCTCCATTTCGGAGGACAAATGGCTGTCGACCTTAGCCTCTCCAGAGTTTGTAGGGGAGTTGCAGCGATGGACAAGACTGTAACTACCAATTGGATATCATGAAATTGGGGAGAAAAAGGGGTAAAAGTACACACACAAAAAAGAGACAGCTAAAGGACTCTCAGACCATGAGAAACAAGATTATCTGGTCTGATGAAACCAAGATTGAACTCTTTGGCCTGAATGCCTAGCGTCACGTCTGGAGGAAACCTGGCACCATCCCTACAGTGAAGCATGGGGGTGGCAGCATCATACTGTGGTGATGTTTTTCCGCGACAGGTACTGGGAGACTACTCAAGATTGAGGGAAAGATGAATGGAACAAAGTACAGAGAGATCCTTGATGAAAATCTGCTCCAGAGCGCTCAGGACCTAAGACTGGGGCGAAGGTTCAACATCCAACAGGACAACAACCCTAAGCACACAGCCAAGACAACGCAGGAGTGGCTTCGGGAAAAGTCTCTGAATGTCTTTGAGTGGCCCAGACAGAGCCCGGACTTGAACGAGATCGAACATCTCTGGAGGGACCTTAAAATAGCTGTGCAGCGACACTCCCCATCCAACCTGATAGAGCTTGAGGGGATCTGCAGAGAAGAATGGGTGAAACTCCCCAAATAAAGGTATGCCAAGCTTGTAGCGTCATACCCAAGAAGACTCAAGTCTGTATGTCACACGTCTGCTCACGCTCCCCCCCCCCCCCCCCCCCCCCCCCCCGGCACTTGAGGACACCAGGCTGCCCTGCATCACTCACTCCTATCATCTATTACGCACACCTGCCTTCCGTCGTCACGCGTATCAGCGATATTGGACTCACCAGGACTCACTCATCATCTGTTTATTTCCTCCCCTATATTTGTCAGTTCCCTTGCTCTGTTCCCCGCGGCTGCATTGATTGTTTTTTTTGTCTGTATTATTAGTTTGCTGATGCTGTTCCTGTCTCGTTCCATGTCCGTTCTTTATTAAATGTTTTACTCCCTGTACCTGCTTCAGCTCTCCAGCGTCAACTCATGTGACAGAATGCATCAGCCAACACACGAAACATCGGGGAGTACTGGCGTTCCGGTTGGTATGGTGGCATTGGCTCTGGGTCACCACCGATGGAACCGGGGGTGCCTAGCCAGCGCGTCAGGCTTCCACGCCCTAGCTGGCTCAAGAGGTTTCCTTGCCCTGGTTGGCTCGGATGGTGCCCATCCCACATCGAGGGCCTCAGCCGGATCGTCAGTTCTTGTTCGCCCAGCCAGTCCAGGAGTTTTTTGTTTGTTTTTTTGTTTTGTTGGTGACGTCGGGGTGGATTCTGCCGCCGATGGAACCGGGAGTGCCTAAGCCAACCCGTCGGGCTTTCACACCCTGGCTGGCTTGAGAGGTTTCCTTGCCTCGGTTGGCTCGGCGTCTTCACATCCCACGTCACTCTCCACCGGATCATTGGGCTCCATCTCTGCAGTGGGATCGACAAGCTTCTTGCCTCAGCCGGATGTTAGACTCCCATGCCTCAGCTGGCTCGCCAGGCTCTCAGGCTCCTGCCGGTTCATTGGGCTCCCACGCCCCAACCGGCTTGCCCAGCGCACATGTCTCGGCCGGTTCGCCCAGGTGGGACACCGGGTGGTGCCCCAAGGGGGGGGGGTACTGTTGCGTCTGCTCCCGCTCTTCTCTTCCCTCCCCTGGCGCTTGAGGACGTGAGGCTGCCCTGCATCACGCACTCCTGTCATCAATTATGCACACCTGCCTTCCCTCGTCATGCACATCAGCGCCATTGGACTCATCTGGACTCACTCACTCATCTGTTTATTTCCTCCCCTATATTTGTCAGTTCCCTGCTCTGTTCCCTGCTGATGCATTAATTGTATTTTGTTTGTGTTACCTGATTGATGACGCTGTTCCTGTCTCGTTACATGTCCATTATTTATTAAATGTTTTACTTAAATGTTTTACTTATGTTTTTCTATATTGTAGAATAATAGTGAAGACATCAAAACTATGAAATAGCACATATGGAATCATGTAGTAACCAAAAAAGTGGTAACTAATCAAAATATATTTTATATTTGAGATTCTTCAAATGGCCACCCTTTGCCTTGATGACAGCTTTGCACACTCTTGGCATTCTCTAACCAGCTTCATGAAGTCGTCACTTGGAATGCATTTTAATTAACAGGTGTCCCTTCTTAAAAGTTAATTTGTGGAATATCTTTCCTTCTTTATGCATTTGAGCCAACAGTTGTGTTGTGACAAGATAGGGGGATATACAGAAGATAGCCCTATTTGGTAAAAGACCAAGTCCATATTATGGCAAAAACAGCTCAAATAAGCAAAGAGAAATGACAGTCCATCATTACATTAAGACATGAAAGTCAGTCAATACGGAAAAATGTCAAGAACTTTGAAAGACCGCCACAGGAATGGAAGACCCAGAGTTACCTCTGCTGCAGAGGATATGTTCATTAGTGTTACCAGCCTCAGGAATTGCAGCCCAAATAAATGCTTCACAGAGTTCAAGTAACAGACATCTCAACATCAACTGTTCAGAGGAGGCTGTGTTAATCAGGCCTTCATGGTCAAATTGTAGCAAAGAAACCACTCCTAAAGGCCACCAATAATAAGAAGAGACTTGCTTGGGCCAAGAAACACGAGCAATGGACATTAGCCTGTTGGAGGTAGGGGGCAGTATTTGCACGGCCGGATAAAAAACGTACCCAATTTAATCTGGTTATTACTACTGCCCAGAAACTAGAATATGCATATAATTATTGGATAGGAAACACCCTAAAGTTTCTAAAACTGTTTGAATGGTGTCTGTGAGTATAACAGAACTCATATGGCAGGCAAAAACCTGAGAAGATTCCATACAGGAAGTGGCCTGTCTGACAACTTCTTGGGCTTCTTGACTCTCTTTATTGAAAACTGAGGATCTCTGCTGTAACGTGACACTTCCTACGGCTCCCATAGGCTCTCAGAAGGCGGGGAAAAAGCGGAATGATGTCTTTGCAGGCCCTGGCTGAAAAACATTAGCGCATTTGGATGGTGGTCGATCAGAGTACAATGAGACTGAGGCGCATGCACGAGGCGACCCCATGTTTTTATTTTCTCTGTCTTTGAACTAAAACAGGGTTTCCCGGTCGGAATATTATCGCTTTTTTACGAGAAAAATGGCATAAAAATTGATTTTAAACAGCGGTTGACATGCTTCGAAGTACGGTAATGGAATATTTTGAATTTTTTTGTCACGAAACGCGTCGGGCGCGTCACCCTTCTTTACCTTTCGGATAGTGTCTTGAACGCACGAACAAAACAGAGGATATTTGAACATAACTATGGATTATTTTGAACCAAACCAACATTTGTTATTGAAGTAGAAGTCCTGGGAGTGCATTCTGACGAAGAACAGCAAAGGTAATCACATTTTTGTTATAGTAAATCTGACTTTGGTGAGGGCTAAACTTGGTGGGTGTCTAAATAGCTAGCCCGTGATGGCTGGGCTATCTATTCAGAATATTGCAAAATGTGCTTTCACCGAAAAGCTATTTTAAAATCGGACATAGCGATTGCATAAAGGAGTTCTGTATCTATAATTCTTAAAATAATTGTTATGTTTTTTGTGAACGTTTATCGTGAATCATTTAGTAAATTCACCGGAAGTTTGCGGTATGCTAGTTCTGAACGTCACATGCTAATGTAAAAAGCTGGTTTTTGATATAAATATGAACATGATTGAACAAAACATGCATGTATTGTATAACATAATGTCCTAGGATTGTCATCTGATGAAGATCATCAAAGGTTAGTGCTGCATTTAGCTGTGGTTTGGATTTATGTGACATTATATGATAGCTTGAAAAATGGGTGTCTGATTATTTCTGGCTGGGTACTCTGCTGACATAATCTAATGTTTTGCTTTCGTGGTAAAGCCTTTTGAAATCGGACAGTGTGGTTAGATTAACGAGAGTCTTTAAAATGGTGTAAAATAGTCATATGTTTGAGAAATTGAAGTAATAGCATTTCTAAGGTATTTGAATAACGCGCCACGGGATTCCACTGGCTGGTTAGACCCGTGGAAATGTGTCCTTTGGTCTGGTGTCCAAATTGGAGATTTTTGGTTCCAACCGCTGTGTCTTTGTGAGACGCGGTGTGGGTGAACGGATGATCTCTGCATGTATATTTCCCACCGTAAAGCATGGAGGAGGAGCTGTTATGGTGTGGGGGTGCTTTGCTTGTTTGTTTTTTCGTAACTTGTTTTGTACATAATGCTGCTGCTACCATCTCTAATGACAGAAAAGAGCTTCTGGACATCAGAACTGGGATTAATCACCTCAAATTGGACGAGGAGTTCTTCTTCAATGAGTCGGACGCAAGGGATATACTACGGACACCCGACCAGGCCCAGATCCCCGTGATTCGCTTGAAAGGGATACGTAGGTTTCAGGATGCCTTGTGAGGATCAGGCGACGAGTTACTAATCTGCCCTTGCCTTCCGTTCTGCGAGCTAACGTTCAATCGCTGGAAAACAAATGGGACAAACTGAAAGCATGTATATCCTACCAACGGGACATAAAAACCTGTAATATCTTATGTTTCACCGAGTCGTGGCTGAACGACGACATTAAGAACATACAGTTGGTGGGTTATACACTCTATCGGCAGGACAGAACAGCAGCCTCTGGTAAGACACGGCGTGGAGGCCTATGCATATTTGTAAACAATAGCTGGTGCACGATATCTAAGGAAGTCTCAGGGTTTTGCTCCCCTGAGGTAGAGTATCTCATTATAAGCTGTAGACCACACTATCTATCTAGAGTTTTCATCTGTATTTTTCGTTGCTGTCTACATACCACCACAGACCGAGGCTGGCACTAAAACCGCACTCAATGAGCTGTATTCCACTTAAACAGGAAAACGCTCATCCACAGGTGGCGCCCTAGTGGCTGGGGACTTTAATGCAGGGAAACTTAAATCAGTTTTACCTCATTTTACCCCCCCGGACCCCCCTGTATACAGCCCCACTATTGTTATTTACCGCTGCTCTTTAATTATTTGTTATTCTTATCTCTTACTTTTTTAGGGATTTTCTTAAACTGCATTGTTGGTTATTAACAAGAAATTTGTGGAGTGGTTGAAAAAACGAGTTTTAATGACTCCAACCTAAGTGTATGTAAACTTCTGACTTCAATTGTATATATATATATATATACACACACATATATATATATATATATATATATATATATATATATATGTGTGTATATATATATATGTGTGTATATATATATATATATATATATATATATATATATATATATATATGTGTGTGTATATATATACTCATA
>NW_021822578.1:15000-22518 GCF_901001165.1 Salmo trutta
AGTCAAGGTAAGCTTTTGGTACTAATCATTTTTTTTTTTTCTTCTGCATCATTGATTGTATGTTGTTTTACTCCATGTGTAACTCTGTGTTTTTGTATGTTGTCGAACTGCTTTGCTTTATCTTGGCCAGGTCGCAATTGTAAATGAGAACTTGTTCTCAACTTGCCTACCTGGTTAAATAAAGGTGAAATAAATAAATAAAAAATGTATTGCCACCGGGGCCCACCGGTAAATGTTAGTTAGTACATTGCTTCATGATTGTAGCGGGTTTACTAACGAATTAGTTCTATTAGCTATGTTGACAATGACGTTACTTTAGCTAATATGGTGACAACAATGTAGGCTGTGTGTAGCGGTTTGGTTTGGAAAGGTTATTTCGCCTGGCCACATACAGCTGTGTTGTGCATTGAAACCCACAAGTGAAGGGAAGAGGTGAGAGGAGAGTGCATGGATGCGAGAAGGAATACAATGTGGCTGCTATGAAAGTGAACTGTGTTTACGGGTGATCAGGGTTGTATTCATTCCACCGATTCTGTTGAAAAGGATTCTTAAACTTAAGTTTCTTAAACGGAAGTTTCTTAAATAAAGCAAATGGAACAAAACAGGGATACACATACCTGAATTTGTCCAATAGAAACTCTTGTTTGCAAGTGTTGGACTAATGATTACACCCTATATCAGCTAGATGCAGGCAAGAGTTTGCAAGGTGGTACTGAATGTCACTGTCCATGTGTCATTGTCTGGAACCTGAAATGTGTCTCTTGACCTGTATGCACCTACTTTGTAAACTTTCATTCATAGGCTAGCTTGTAGCAACCTCATGGTGGGTATTGGGAACATTTTAGTAAAAAAAATCGTCCTCCCTCAACTTAGATGCCACTGGCAAAGTGGTATGCCCCAACGCAATTCTAAAGTCTAATACATCCACAGTCCGATTTCAACAAATGTGTAATTTTTTGTGTACACTTTTCTCATTGTCTTTTGTTGAATTTATATAACAACATTCCGACCTCGCTCAGAATTATTTAGTCCAATGGCAGGATTACACTATTTGTACTCGTTTGATCACTTTCAAATGGTGGACTTTTATTTTGAAAGGGAATAGCAAACGACACTATTGTGGCTAGTTTCACACAGGTACGTGCGACGTCCCTCTTGCTCCTGATATGTAGTTCGCTAGCTAACCAACACATTTTCTCCGGTAGCTAGTTAAAATAAGAGATTAACTTCAAGCAAAACACTAGAAAATGTAGCTGGCTAAATTCTTTCTATGATAAACATGATAAATCTGATGGCCATGTTTGCAAAAAAAGACCTTGCTCTTTCATTGTAAACTAGCTGGTTTTCTTATGCCATGTAGCTTAGTTGCTAGCCAAATAGCTTTGCATTCTTTTATTTTGTGTGGAAAAACTATAGTTGCACGACCCTGATGCCCCCGAGTAGCGCAGCTGCCTAAGGCACTGCATTTCAGTGCAAGAACCGTCACTACAGTCCCTGGTTTGAATCCAGGCTGAATCACATCCGGCCGTGATTGGGGAGTCCCATAGGGTGGCGAACAATTGGCCCAGCGTCGTCCAGGTTTGGCCGTCATTGTAAATAAGAATTTGTTAAGTGATTTGCCCAGTTAAATAAAGGTTAAATAAAAAAATGCCGGATCACGAGACAATTTATGCTTGATCCGAAAATGCAATTGTAAGCATGCAGAGGCCACATTTAACTCTACGGCGTCGCCGTACGCCTCTTAAATTTTTAGGGCTCCACATTAACGGTAGCTGAGGGTGGGAGGTCCTGTATAAACACAAACTCACATCTCTGAGCTGCTGGGAAAAGCGCTAGAAGTATGAATGCCGACTTCTGCAGAGGCCATATCACCATAAATGTTGCAAGGCCTATGCCGCGTTATTAAAACATATTTGTATGATGGTGTGCGTTTTGAAAATGCAGATTTCTAAATGCGACCCCTGCCTAGTTGGCCTGGTTACTGTTGCAATGTAACATTAGCTAGCTAGGAAACGTCTGAAATGTGCAAGGCAAACGCAAATGACATGAGTTTTACTCCGAGCTAAAGCCTGGGCAGCTGCTAACTTAACCAACCTCTGCCTTCGGGGGTAAATCGTGAGCTTTATGGATCTCCACTAGTAACTATAGAAGCTAACTACATAGAAACTGTAGATCCACTAGCGGCTGTAAATAATACTGAAGCTAAGACACCTTGACCTGTTGATATTTAGCTAAACGTTATCTAGGTTTTAAAAAAAAAATAGGCTCTGGCTTCGTTCGGACGATGGCGTCGTGGCGGGAAATTTGAGTCATTCTCCATCAACTGGCTGTCCACAATCTTCCATCCGGTGCACCAGCATAGGCATCAACACATAAACAGTCCAGCAAATGACAATGTAAGAGTGTATGCTTTGATTTGAATTGTAATTAAAGAAGTGTATTGATGAATTGGCAAGTACTAGACAGGTAGCTAAATAGCTGTTTTTTTTTGTTAGTGCAAGGTCGCTCATGAGAGTCGTGACACATCTAGGTAGCAGATAGCTAACGTTAGCTAGCTCAGGTGGTGAACAACAATCTGGGACTACTGCCGCGTTCATAACATATCTGGCCTCAAATACAACTGGGAACTGAGAGTGAGGGGAAAACGCGTTTTGAACGGTCATCCAACTTGGAAGTCCAAGTCTGCAACTCCTGCCTCTTCAGAGAGCTCGGAGTTTCCGACCTAAAGATCACTGACGTCATGATTTTACCTCGTTTATTTTTCGACTTCCCAGTGTTTTGAAAGCACCATCCCACAGAGTTTCTAAACCTCTTCGATCGTACTTTCTTGCTAGCTCGCTAGTTACAGCAACAGCACAGATTAATACAGCCTATATTTCTTTGGTAACAACATCTGTCCTACAGTCCTAGCTAGCATCCTTATTTCTTGAAACATATCCATGTCCCACCCTGGCAGCTCAACCCCATTGAAGATGGAAATGTATGTTTCCAGCATAAGCAAACATAATGGTGAGTATTATTGCTGGACTTTTATATGTTACGCATGACACTACTTTATGTTTTTGTTCATTTATTTGTTTGGTTTGTCTTTTTTTAAATGTATTTTGCTACTTTACAGCCACAAAGACAGATCTGAGTTTGTTGCTGGAGTGCCTGAAGTACCAGATGAAATGTCCTGCTTCACAGAAACAAGCTCTTTTTCACCATCTACTCCATCTGTCAACAGAGAGGTTTCTCACACACACACACCACACACACACACACACACACACACACACACACACACCGCCCACACAAACGCCCACACAAACAGCAAATGTTCTGTAGATCGATTTAATAGATAAATGAATCACTAATAGTAATGTAATGTCACTGATTCTCTCTGTTTCAGAAGAGAATGTGGACTTCTTCAGAGAGATGGGAGGAGTGGTGTTTGTGCACAACCTCTCTAAATCCAGTGCTCACTCAGAGGTCAGGGAGACTGCTCAGTTCACACTGGGAACGCTGGCGGAGGCCAATGGTGTGTGTGTGTGTATATGTTGGTAGTGTACTTTAAGCAGTTTCTCTCTGATGCTGATGTATGTGTATTGTAAACACGTGTGTATGTGCAGTGTACTGTAAGCAGGCCCTGTGTAGGAGGGAGACATTCAGTGATCTGGCAGAAGTGTCTGATGCAGCAGGACAGCCCACTGACCCAGAGGAGAGTAGCTGTCTACCTGCTCTCTGTCCTCGTCGCCAACAACAGTAAGAGCAGACAGGAAAAACTGACTTTGGGTTTCTTTGGTCCTGCTGGGATTGAGGGTTGAGATTTGATTTTGGACAGGGGGTGATTGTCATGACAGGCAGGTGTTTTACCTGGTACAGCCAGAGGAGGATGGGGCTCCCTGTCTAGTGCCTCTCAAGGTTTCTACCTTCCAGGGAGTTTTTCCTTGCCACTGTACTACTGCTTGATTTTTGAAGTCTAAGCTGGGTTACTGTGAAGCACCTAAGCCCTGTTCACACTGCAGGGGCTTAATCCTCAAATCAGTTTTTGCAGGAAAAATAATAGATTTGATATGCAAAAAAAAAAGGATTTGAGTCACTTCAAACCTCCAGTGTGAACAAGGCTTTATTGATGTTAATGTGAAAGCACTAGGCTATATATACTGCTCAAAAAAATAAAGGGAACACTTAAAACAACACATCCTAGATCTGAATGTAAGAAATAATCTTATTAAATACTTTTTTCGTTTACATAGTTGAATGTGCTGACAACAAAATCACACAAAAATAATCAATGGAAATACAATTTATTCAACCCAATGGAGGTCTGGATTTGGAGTTCACACACTCAAATTAAAGTGGAAAACCACACACATACCAGGCTGATCCAACTTTGATGTAATGTCCTTAAAACAAGTCAAAATAGGCTCAGTAGTGTGTGGCCTCCACGTGCCTGTAATGACCTCCCTACAACGCCTGGCATGCTCCTGATGAGGTGGCGGATGGTCTCCTGAGGGATCTCCTCCCTGGACCTGGACTAAAGCATTCCGCCAACTCCTGGACAGTCTGTGGTGGCAACGTGGCGTTGGTGGATGGAGCGAGGACAATGATGGTCCCAGATGTGCTCAATTGGATTTCAGGTCTGGGGAACAGGTGGGCCAGTCCATAGCATCAATGCCTTCCTCTTGCAGGAACTGCTGACACAACTCCAGCCACATGAGGTCTAGCATTGTCTTGCATTAGGAGGAACCCAGGACCAACCGCAACCAGCATAATGGTCTCACAAGGGGTCTGAGGATCTCATCTCGGTACCTAATGGCAGTCAGGCTACCTCTGGCGAGCACATGGGAGGGCTGTGCGGCCCCCCAAAGAAATGCCACCCCACACCATGACTGGACCCACCGCCAAACAGGTCATGCTGCAGGATGTTGCAGGCAGCAGAACGTTCTCCACGGCGTCTCCAAGACTCTGTCACATTCTGTCACAGTGTGCTCAGTGTGAACCTGCTTTCATCTGTGAAGAGCACAGGGTGCCAGTGGCGAATTTGCCAATCTTGGTGTTCTCTGGCAAATGCCAACGTCTCACGGTGTTGGGCGTAAGCACACCCCCACCTGTGGACGTCGGGCCCTCATACCACCCTCATGGAGTCTGTTCTGACCGTTTGAGCAGACACAGTGCACATTTGTGGCCTGCTGGAGGTCATTTGCAGGGCTCTGGCAGTGCTTCTTCTCCTGCTCCTCCTTGCACAGGCAGAGGTAGCGGTCCTGCTGCTGGGTTGTTGCCCTCCTACGGCCTCCTCCACGTCTCCTGATGTAATTGGCAGTCTCCTGGTAGCGCCTCCATGGCTCTGGACACTCCGCTGACAGACACAGCAACCTTCTTGCCATAGCTCGCATTGATGTGCCATCCTGGATGAGCTTCACTACCTGAGCCACTTGTGTGAGTTTAGGACTCCGTCTCTGCTACCACTAGGTGAAAGCACCGCCAGCATTCAAAAGTGACCAAAACATCAGCCGGAAGCATAGGAACTGAGAAGTGGTCGTGGTTACCACCTGCAGAACCACTCCTTTATTGGGGGGTGTCTTTCTAATTGCCTATAATTTCCACTTGTTGTCTATTCATTTGCACAACAGCATGTGAAATTTATTGTCAATCAGTGTTGCTTCCTAAGTGGGCAGTTTGATTTCACAGGAAGTGTGATTGACTTGGAGTTACATGTGTTGTTTAAGTGTTCCCTTTATTTTTTGAGCAGCAGTGTATATTGTACATACAAATGTGGTTAATGTGTGGTGTGCGCTTCAGGGTCTGGCCAGACGTCGCTCAGACTTCGGCGTCTGTCTGGATATCCTGCTGGACTTTGTTCAGGTAAACACTGAAATGCACCTCACTGAGTTTCCCGGCAGGAATGGGTCGAAATAGACAACGAATTATCTTTACAATCAAGACCTGCATGGTCAAGAGGTAAGCAGCTGATGACATTGTATTAAAGTAAACCGTACAGGACAACTCCAATTCAGGTTGATTGATGTTTGTTTCTCTCCCCAGGACTAGTTTCAACTCTCTCTGGCGAGCCACAGTGAGACCTGCTAACGTCCACTCAGCTGTTCCAACCTCTGGACCTCTGTGTCCAGTGCTCTGTGCTGTGTCAACAACCCCCAGACTGATAACGTGTGTGTATTTGTGTCCTTGTAATGTGTTCTATGCAGCTGTACATTAAATAAACAAGGGTGGTTATATGCATGCATGGGTGTAACTTGGTGGAAGAAGAAAACATGTTCTTTCCCTAGAGGAGAGCAGAGCGCATCGTGTGTGGTCAGCCTTCCCCCTGTCAAGGGCTGGCTGCTGCAGCAGCTCTTCTCACCCCCACACAGAGATGGTTCAGCCCATCTGCCTTCCTTTATATCCATGACTGTCGCCAACAACCGTAAAGTAAAACAGGGATGATACACTGACACTAATGTTTAGAGTCAGTTACTTACATACTGTCTGTATCAGTATCTTGTGATTGAAAAGGTATGTTAGCCTTTTTTAACAGATTTCTTGAGGTGTCTTGTCACACACAGAATACTTAGGTTGCTTTTGCAATGGACGGTTTGTAATTGTAATCCGAGTAGTTTTATAAGTGTAGTGTTGTTTCTATTTCTATGACGGCCAGGCAAAGATCTTAAAGATAGATGCAGACCTTCAGTCTGTAGAGATTAGTGTCCTAGAGCATTTTGGTAACTGTTCAAATGAAGGTTTATATCTCTCTCTCCTTGGTGTTAAGGAAGGATGGATGCAGGCCTGTGGCTCAGTTGGTAGAGCATGGTGTTTGCAACGCCAGGGCTGTGGGTTCGATTCCCACGGGGGGCCAGTACAAAAAAAAAATGCCTGAAATGTATGCATTCACTACTGTAAGTCGCTCTGGATAAGAGCGTCTGCTAAAATACAGTGTAGCCTCTAGTAGGACGGTTTTGGTTTATCTGTTGAACACTCATTATTCTGTATTAATCTCCTATCTCTGTGTCTCCCACTCTCTATCTCTCTCTACCCCTCTCACAGATTGTGCTCAGGATAGTTTTTCCACAGTCGGCGGGCTCGGAACTCTGACACTCACTCTGATTCGCTTAGTCTCTGATGCCGCCCACAGCCCATTGGCCTGTCAGCTGTCTGTCATCATGACCAAGACCCTGTCAGCCTGCATCATTGACAACCGTGAGTGACTCTCTCCCTGAATCCCAAATCAACCCCTCTCCCCTACCGCTAGGGCTGTGTAGAACTCACTCACTCACTCACTCACTCACTCACTCACTCACTCACTCTCATACAGCCATGTAAACCAGCTCTCCTTAGGTAACCTGTCCATTTTCTCCTCTCTCCCCCTACTGTGCGTAGCTGTGTTGGCGTCTGGTCTGGCAGGTTATGGTTTGGTTCCTCAGCTCCACTCCCTGCTGTCCAGCCGCAGCCTGGAGCCCCAAGACAGGCTCATTGTCATACTCACCCTGGGACACTGCACTGAGGCCTCTGGTATGGCCGGGACGCACAGCTTTATTTGCA